>NW_027477001.1:0-110221 GCF_051020955.1 Megalopta genalis | reverse complement strand
GTCTTTGAACCTAAATCTTCTACTTCGCATTGATTTGAAGTTAAATCATGTGTTTCGCTTGGATTTAAAGCTCACTCGTTTGTTTCGCCTGCATTTGAAGCTATATCACTTATATCGCAAGTATAAGAAGCTAAATGATTTGTGTTGCATGAATTTGATGCTAAGCCTTCTACTTCCCATTGATTCGAAGTTAAATCATGTGTTACGCTTGGATTTAAAGCTCACTCGTGTGTTTCGCCTGCATTTGAAGCTATATCACATGTATCACATGTATATGAAGCTAAATAGTTTGCGTCGCATGGATTTGATGCTAAGCCTTCTATTTCGCATTGATTGAAGCTAAATCATGTGTTTCGCTTGGATTTGAAGCTAACTCGTTTGTTTCGCATGCAGTTGAAGGTAAATCATGTATATCGCAAGTATTTGAAGCTGAACCATTTGTTTCGCATGGATTTGGAGGTACATCTTCTACTTCCCATTGATTTGAAGTTAAATCATGTGTTGCGCTTGGATTTGAAGATCACTCGTTTGTTTCGGCTGCATTTGAAGCTATATCACTTATATCGCAAGTATATGAAGCTAAATAATTTGTGTCGCATGGATTTGATGCTAAGCCTTCTATTTCGCATTGATTTGAAGCTAAATCATGTGTTTCGCTTGGATTTGAAGCTAACTCGTTTGTTTCGCATGCAGTTGAATGTAAATCATGTATATCACAAGTATTTGAAGCTGAACCATTTGTTTCGCATGGATTTGGAGGTACATCTTCTACTTCCCATTGATTTGAATTTAAATCATGTGTTACGCTTGGATTTGAAGATCACTCGTTTGTTTCGCCTGCATTTGAAGCTATATCACTTATATCGCAAGTATAAGAAGCTAAATAATTCGTGTTGCATGGATTTGATGCTAAGCCTTCTACTTCGCATTGATTTGAAGTTAAATCATGTGTTTCCCTTGGGTGTGAAGCTAAATCGTTTGTTTCGCATGCATCTGAAGCAAAATTATGTATATTACAAGTATTTGAAGCTAAACCATTTGTTTCCCATGGATTTGAAGATAAACCTCACACTTCGCATTGATTTGAAGCTAACTCGTTTCTTTCGCATGCAGTTGTAGCTAAATAATCTATATCACAAGTATTTGTAACTAAACCATTTGTTTCGCATGGATTTGAAGCTAACTCGTTCGTTTCGCCTGTATTTGATGCTATATCACTTATATCGCAAGTATTTGAAGCTAAATCATATGTGTCGCATGGATTTGAAGCAAACCTTCTACATCGCATTGATTTGAAGATAAATCGTGTGTTTCGCATGGATTTGAAGCTAACTCGTTAGTTTCGCATGCAGTTGTAGCTAAATAATCTATATCACAAGTATTTGTAACTAAACCATTTGTTTCGCATGGATTTGAAGCTACGCCTTCTACTTCGCATTGATTTGAAGCTAAATCATTAGTTTCGCATGGAATTGAAGCTGAACCTTCTACATCGCATTGATTTGAAGCTAAATCTTGTGTATCGCATGGATTTGAAGCTAAACCTTCTACATCACATTGATTTGCAGTTGAATCATGTGTTACGCTTGGATTTGAAGATCACTCGTTTGTTTCGCCTGCATTTGAAGCTATATCACTTATATCGCAAGTATAAGAAGCTAAATAATTTGTGTTGCATGGATTTGATGCTAAGCCTTCTACTTCGCATTGATTGAAGTTAAATCATGTGTTTCCCTTGGGTGTGAAGCTAAATCGTTTGTTTCGCATGCAGTTGAAGGTAAATCATGTATATCACAAGTATTTGTAGCTGAACCATTTGTTTCGCATGTATTTGAACCTAAATCTTCTACTTTGCATTGATTTGAAGTTAAATCATGTGTTACGCTTGGATTTGAAGATCACTCGTTTGTTTCGCCTGCATTTGAAGCTATATCACTTATATCGCAACTATAAGAAGCTAAATAATTTGTGTTGCATGAATTTGATGCTAAGCCTTCTACTTCGCATTGATTTGAAGTTAAGTCATGTGTTACGCTTGGATTTAAAGCTCACTCGTGTGTTTCGCCTGCATTTGAAGCTATATCACTTGTATCACACGTATATGAAGCTAAATAATTTGTGTCGCATGGATTTGATGCTAAGGCTTCTATTTCACATTGATTTCTAGCTAAATCATGTGTTTCGCTTGGATTTGAAGCTAACTCGTTTGTTTCGCATGCAGTTGAAGCTAAATCATGTATACCACAAGTATTTGAAGCTAAACCATGTGTTTCGCATGGATTTGAAGGTACATCTTCTACTTCCCATTGATTTGAAGTTAAATCATGTGTTACGCTTGGATTTGAAGCTAACTCGTTTGTTTCGCATGCAGTTGAAGGTAAATCATGTATATCACAAGTATTTGAAGCTGAACCATTTGTTTCGCATGTCTTTGAACCTAAATCTTCTACTTCGCATTGATTTGAAGTTAAATCATGTGTTTCGCTTGGATTTAAAGCTCACTCGTTTGTTTCGCCTGCATTTGAAGCTATATCACTTATATCGCAAGTATAAGAAGCTAAATGATTTGTGTTGCATGAATTTGATGCTAAGCCTTCTACTTCCCATTGATTCGAAGTTAAATCATGTGTTACGCTTGGATTTAAAGCTCACTCGTGTGTTTCGCCTGCATTTGAAGCTATATCACATGTATCACATGTATATGAAGCTAAATAGTTTGCGTCGCATGGATTTGATGCTAAGCCTTCTATTTCGCATTGATTTGAAGCTAAATCATGTGTTTCGCTTGGATTTGAAGCTAACTCGTTTGTTTCGCATGCAGTTGAAGGTAAATCATGTATATCGCAAGTATTTGAAGCTGAACCATTTGTTTCGCATGGATTTGGAGGTACATCTTCTACTTCCCATTGATTTGAAGTTAAATCATGTGTTGCGCTTGGATTTGAAGATCACTCGTTTGTTTCGGCTGCATTTGAAGCTATATCACTTATATCGCAAGTATATGAAGCTAAATAATTTGTGTCGCATGGATTTGATGCTAAGCCTTCTATTTCGCATTGATTTGAAGCTAAATCATGTGTTTCGCTTGGATTTGAAGCTAACTCGTTTGTTTCGCATGCAGTTGAATGTAAATCATGTATATCACAAGTATTTGAAGCTGAACCATTCGTTTCGCATGGATTTGGAGGTACATCTTCTACTTCCCATTGATTTGAATTTAAATCATGTGTTACGCTTGGATTTGAAGATCACTCGTTTGTTTCGCCTGCATTTGAAGCTATATCACTTATATCGCAAGTATAAGAAGCTAAATAATTCGTGTTGCATGGATTTGATGCTAAGCCTTCTACTTCGCATTGATTTGAAGTTAAATCATGTGTTTCCCTTGGGTGTGAAGCTAAATCGTTTGTTTCGCATGCATCTGAAGCAAAATTATGTATATTACAAGTATTTGAAGCTAAACCATTTGTTTCCCATGGATTTGAAGATAAACCTCACACTTCGCATTGATTTGAAGCTAACTCGTTTCTTTCGCATGCAGTTGTAGCTAAATAATCTATATCACAAGTATTTGTAACTAAACCATTTGTTTCGCATGGATTTGAAGCTAACTCGTTCGTTTCGCCTGTATTTGATGCTATATCACTTATATCGCAAGTATTTGAAGCTAAATCATATGTGTCGCATGGATTTGAAGCAAACCTTCTACATCGCATTGATTTGAAGATAAATCGTGTGTTTCGCATGGATTTGAAGCTAACTCGTTAGTTTCGCATGCAGTTGTAGCTAAATAATCTATATCACAAGTATTTGTAACTAAACCATTTGTTTCGCATGGATTTGAAGCTACGCCTTCTACTTCGCATTGATTTGAAGCTAAATCATTAGTTTCGCATGGAATTGAAGCTGAACCTTCTACATCGCATTGATTTGAAGCTAAATCTTGTGTATCGCATGGATTTGAAGCTAAACCTTCTACATCACATTGATTTGCAGTTGAATCATGTGTTACGCTTGGATTTGAAGATCACTCGTTTGTTTCGCCTGCATTTGAAGCTATATCACTTATATCGCAAGTATAAGAAGCTAAATAATTTGTGTTGCATGGATTTGATGCTAAGCCTTCTACTTCGCATTGATTGAAGTTAAATCATGTGTTTCCCTTGGGTGTGAAGCTAAATCGTTTGTTTCGCATGCAGTTGAAGGTAAATCATGTATATCACAAGTATTTGTAGCTGAACCATTTGTTTCGCATGTATTTGAACCTAAATCTTCTACTTTGCATTGATTTGAAGTTAAATCATGTGTTACGCTTGGATTTGAAGATCACTCGTTTGTTTCGCCTGCATTTGAAGCTATATCACTTATATCGCAACTATAAGAAGCTAAATAATTTGTGTTGCATGAATTTGATGCTAAGCCTTCTACTTCGCATTGATTTGAAGTTAAGTCATGTGTTACGCTTGGATTTAAAGCTCACTCGTGTGTTTCGCCTGCATTTGAAGCTATATCACTTGTATCACACGTATATGAAGCTAAATAATTTGTGTCGCATGGATTTGATGCTAAGGCTTCTATTTCACATTGATTTCTAGCTAAATCATGTGTTTCGCTTGGATTTGAAGCTAACTCGTTTGTTTCGCATGCAGTTGAAGCTAAATCATGTATACCACAAGTATTTGAAGCTAAACCATGTGTTTCGCATGGATTTGAAGGTACATCTTCTACTTCCCATTGATTTGAAGTTAAATCATGTGTTACGCTTGGATTTGAAGCTAACTCGTTTGTTTCGCATGCAGTTGAAGGTAAATCATGTATATCACAAGTATTTGAAGCTGAACCATTTGTTTCGCATGTCTTTGAACCTAAATCTTCTACTTCGCATTGATTTGAAGTTAAATCATGTGTTTCGCTTGGATTTAAAGCTCACTCGTTTGTTTCGCCTGCATTTGAAGCTATATCACTTATATCGCAAGTATAAGAAGCTAAATGATTTGTGTTGCATGAATTTGATGCTAAGCCTTCTACTTCCCATTGATTCGAAGTTAAATCATGTGTTTCGCTTGGATTTAAAGCTCACTCGTGTGTTTCGCCTGCATTTGAAGCTATATCACATGTATCACATGTATATGAAGCTAAATAGTTTGCGTCGCATGGATTTGATGCTAAGCCTTCTATTTCGCATTGATTTGAAGCTAAATCATGTGTTTCGCTTGGATTTGAAGCTAACTCGTTTGTTTCGCATGCAGTTGAATGTAAATCATGTATATCACAAGTATTTGAAGCTGAACCATTTGTTTCGCATGGATTTGGAGGTACATCTTCTACTTCCCATTGATTTGAATTTAAATCATGTGTTACGCTTGGATTTGAAGATCACTCGTTTGTTTCGCCTGCATTTGAAGCTATATCACTTATATCGCAAGTATAAGAAGCTAAATAATTCGTGTTGCATGGATTTGATGCTAAGCCTTCTACTTCGCATTGATTTGAAGTTAAATCATGTGTTTCCCTTGGGTGTGATGCTAAATCGTTTGTTTCGCATGCATCTGAAGCAAAATTATGTATATTACAAGTATTTGAAGCTAAACCATTTGTTTCCCATGGATTTGAAGATAAACCTCACACTTCGCATTGATTTGAAGCTAAATCATTTGTTTCGCATGGAATTGAAGCCACCTCGTTTGTTCCTCCAGCTTTTGAAGCTATATCACTTATATCGGAAGTATTTGAAGCTAAATCATATGTGTCGCATGGATTTGAAGCAAACCTTCTACATCGCATTGGTTTGAAGATAAATCGTGTGTTTCGCATGGATTTGAAGCTAACTCGTTAGTTTCGCATGCAGTTGTAGCTAAATAATCTATATCACAAGTATTTGTAACTAAACCATTTGTTTCGCATGGATTTGAAGCTACGCCTTCTACTTCGCATTGATTTGAAGCTAAATCATTTGTTTCGCATGGAATTGAAGCTACCTCGTTTGTTCCTCCTGCTTTTGAAGCTATATCACTTATATCGCAAGTATTTGAAGATAAATCATATGTGTCGAATGGATTTGAAGCTGAACCTAATACATCGCATTGATTTGAAACTAAATCTTGTGTATCGCATGGATTTGAAGCTAAACCTACTACATCGCATTGATTTGAAGCTAAATCATGTATATAGCATGGATTTGAAGGTATCTCGTTTGTTTCGCATGCAGTTGTATCTAAATAATGTATATCACAAGTATTTGTAGCAAAACCATTTGTTTTGCATGGATTTGAAGCTAAGCCTTCTACTTCGCATTCATTTGAAGCTAAATCATTTCTTTCGCATGGATTTGAATCTAAGTCTTGTCCTTCGAATTGATTTGAAGCTAAATCATGTGTTTCGTATGGATTTGAAGCTAAACCTTCTACATCGCATTGATTTGAAGCTAAACCTTCTATATTCTATTGATTTGAAGCTAAACCATCTACCTCTTATTGATTTGAAGCTAAACCTTCTACATCGCATTGATTTGAAGACAAATCGTGTGTTTCGCATGGATTTGAAGCTAACTCGTTAGTTTCGCATGCAGTTGTAGCTAAATAATGTATATCACAACTATTTGTAGCTAAACCATTTGTTTCGCATGGATTTGAAGCTACGCCTTCTACTTCGCATTGATTTGAAGCTAAATCATTAGTTTCGCATGGAATTGAAGCTGAACCTTCTACATCGCATTGATTTGAAGCTAAATCTTGTGTATCGCATGGATTTGAAGCTAAACCTTCTACATCACATTGATTTGCAGTTGAATCATGTGTTACGCTTGGATTTGAAGATCACTCGTTTGTTTCGCCTGCATTTGAAGCTATATCACTTATATCGCAAGTATAAGAAGCTAAATAATTTGTGTTGCATGGATTTGATGCTAAGCCTTCTACTTCGCATTGATTGAAGTTAAATCATGTGTTTCCCTTGGGTGTGAAGCTAAATCGTTTGTTTCGCATGCAGTTGAAGGTAAATCATGTATATCACAAGTATTTGTAGCTGAACCATTTGTTTCGCATGTATTTGAACCTAAATCTTCTACTTTGCATTGATTTGAAGTTAAATCATGTGTTACGCTTGGATTTGAAGATCACTCGTTTGTTTCGCCTGCATTTGAAGCTATATCACTTATATCGCAAGTATAAGAAGCTAAATAATTTGTGTTGCATGAATTTGATGCTAAGCCTTCTAATTCGCATTGATTTGAAGTTAAGTCATGTGTTACGCTTGGATTTAAAGCTCACTCGTGTGTTTCGCCTGCATTTGAAGCTATATCACTTGTATCGCACGTATATGAAGCTAAATAATTTGTGTCGCATGGATTTGATGCTAAGGCTTCTATTTCACATTGATTTCTAGCTAAATCATGTGTTTCGCTTGGATTTGAAGCTAACTCGTTTGTTTCGCATGCAGTTGAAGCTAAATCATGTATACCACAAGTATTTGAAGCTAAACCATGTGTTTCGCATGGATTTGAAGGTACATCTTCTACTTCCCATTGATTTGAAGTTAAATCATGTGTTACGCTTGGATTTGAAGCTAACTCGTTTGTTTCGCATGCAGTTGAAGGTAAATCATGTATATCACAAGTATTTGAAGCTGAACCATTTGTTTCGCATGTCTTTGAACCTAAATCTTCTACTTCCCATTGATTCGAAGTTAAATCATGTGTTACGCTTGGATTTAAAGCTCACTCGTTTGTTTCGCCTGCATTTGAAGCTATATCACTTATATCGCAAGTATAAGAAGCTAAATGATTTGTGTTGCATGAATTTGATGCTAAGCCTTCTACTTCCCATTGATTCGAAGTTAAATCATGTGTTACGCTTGGATTTAAAGCTCACTCGTGTGTTTCGCCTGCATATGAAGCTATATCACATGTATCACATGTATATGAAGCTAAATAGTTTGCGTCGCATGGATTTGATGCTAAGCCTTCTATTTCGCATTGATTTGAAGCTAAATCATGTGTTTCGCTTGGATTTGAAGCTAACTCGTTTGTTTCGCATGCAGTTGAAGGTAAATCATGTATATCGCAAGTATTTGAAGCTGAACCATTTGTTTCGCATGGATTTGGAGGTACATCTTCTACTTCCCATTGATTTGAAGTTAAATCATGTGTTGCGCTTGGATTTGAAGATCACTCGTTTGTTTCGGCTGCATTTGAAGCTATATCACTTATATCGCAAGTATATGAAGCTAAATAATTTGTGTCGCATGGATTTGATGCTAAGCCTTCTATTTCGCATTGATTTGAAGCTAAATCATGTGTTTCACTTGGATATGAAGCTAACTCGTTTGTTTCGCATGCAGTTGAATATAAATTATGTATATCACAAGTATTTGAAGCTAAACCATTAGTTTCCCATTGATTTGGAGCTAAGCCTTCTACTTCGCATTGATTTGAAGTTAAATCATGTGTTTCCCTTGGGTGTGAAGCTAAGTCGTTTGTGTCGCATGCAGCTGAAGCAAAATCATGTATATCACAAGTATTTGAAGCTGAACCATTTGTTTCGCATGGATTTGGAGGTACATCTTCTACTTCCCATTGATTTGAATTTAAATCATGTGTTACGCTTGGATTTGAGGATCACTCGTTTGTTTCGCCTGCCTTTGAAGCTATATCACTTATATCGCAAGTATAAGAAGCTAAATAATTCGTGTTGCATGGATTTGATGCTAAGCCTTCTACTTCGCATTGATTTGAAGTTAAATCATGTGTTTCCCTTGGGTGTGAAGCTAAATCGTTTGTTTCGCATGCATCTGAAGCAAAATTATGTATATTACAAGTATTTGAAGCTAAACCATTTGTTTCCCATGGATTTGAAGATAAACCTCACACTTCGCATTGATTTGAAGCTAACTCGTTTCTTTCGCATGCAGTTGAAGCTAAATCAACTATATCACAAGTACTTGAAGCAGAATCATTTGATTCGCATTGATTTGAAGCTAAGCCTTCTACTTCGCATTGATTTGAAACTAAATCATGTGTTTCACTTGGATATGAAGCTAACTCGTTTGTTTCGCATGCAGTTGAATATAAATTATGTATATCACAAGTATTTGAAGCTAAACCATTAGTTTCCCATTGATTTGGAGCTAAGCCTTCTACTTCGCATTGATTTGAAGTTAAATCATGTGTTTCCCTTGGGTGTGAAGCTAAGTCGTTTGTGTCGCATGCAGCTGAAGCAAAATCATGTATATCACCAGTATTTGATGCTAAACCATTTGTTTCGCATTGATTTGAAGCTAAATCGTTTGTTTCGCTTGCATTTGAAGCTCTTTCATTTATACTGCAAGTATTTAAAGCTAAATCATTCGTTTCGCATGGATTTGAAGCTAAGCCTTCTAATACGCATTGTTTTGAATCTAAATCATGTGTTTCGCATGTATTTGAAGCTAACTCGTTTGTATCGAGTGCAGTTGAAGCTAAATCATGCATATCCCAAGTATTTGAAGCTAAACAATTTCTATCGCATGGATTTGAAGATAAGCCTTCTACTTCGCATTGATTTGAAGCTAAATCATGTGTTTCGCATGTATTTGAAGCTAACTCGTTTGTTTCGAGTGCAGTTGAAGCTAAATCATGTATATCCCAAGTATTTGAAGCTAAACAATTTGTATCGCATGGATTTGTAGATAAGCCTTCTACTTCGCATTGATCTGAAGTTAAATCATGTGTTTCGCATGGATTTGAATCTAACTCGTTTGCTTCGCCTGCAGTTGAAGCTATATCATTTATACCGCAAGCATTTGAAGGTAAATCATTTGTTTCGCATGGATATGAAGCTAACTTGTTTGTTTCGGATGCATTTGATGCTATATCACTTATATCGCAAGCATCTGAAGCTTAATCATTTGCTTCCCATGGATTTGAAGCTAAACCTTCTACATCGCATTGATTTGCAGCTAAATCATGTGTTTCGCATGGATTTGAATCTAAGCCTTGTACTTCGAGTTGATTTGAAGCTAAATCATGTGTTTCGCATGGATTTGAAGCTAAACCTTCTACATTGAATTGATTTGCAGCTGAGTCATGTGTTTCGCATGGATTTGAAGCTAACTCGATCGTTTCGCCTGTATTCGAAGCTATATCACTTATATCGCAAGTATTTGAAGCTAAATCATGTGTTACGCTTGAATTTGAAGCTAAACCTTCTACATCGCATTGATTTGAAGCTAAATCATGTGTCTCGCATGGAATTGAAACTACCTCGTTTGTTCCTACAGCTTTTGAAGCTATATCACTTATATCGCAAGTATTTGAAGCTTAATCATATGTGTCGCATTGATTTGAAGCTGAACCTACTACATCGCATTGATTTGAAGCTAAATCTTGTGTATCGCATGGATTTGAAGCTTAACTTTCTACATCGCATTGATTTGAAGCTAAAGCATGTATATAGCATGGATTTGAAGCTAACTCGTTTGTTTCGTATGCAGTTGTAGCTAAATAATGTATATCACAAGCATTTGTAGCTAAACCATTTGATTTGCATGGATTTGAAGCTAAGCCTTCTACTTCGCATTCATTTGAAGCTAAATCATTTGTTTCGCATGGATTTGAATCTAAGCATTGTACTTCGAATTGATTTGAAGCTAAATCATGTGTTTCGTATGGATTTGAAGCTGAACCTTCTACATCGCATTGATTTGAAGCTAAATCATGTGTCTCGCATGGAATTGAAGCTAGCTCGTTTGTTCCTACAGCTTTTGAAGCTATATCACTTATATCGCAAGTATTTGAAGCTTAATCATATGTGTCGCACGGATTTGAAGCTGAACCTACTACATCGCATTGATTTGAAGCTAAATCTTGTGTATGGCATGGATTTGAAGCGAAACCTTCTACATCGCAATGATTTGAAGCTAAATCTTGTGTATCGCATGGATTTGAAGCTAAACCTTCTACATCACATTGATTTGCAGTTGAATCATGTGTTACGCTTGGATTTGAAGATCACTCGTTTGTTTCGCCTGCATTTGAAGCTATATCACTTATATCGCAAGTATAAGAAGCTAAATAATTTGTGTTGCATGGATTTGATGCTAAGCCTTCTACTTCGCATTGATTGAAGTTAAATCATGTGTTTCCCTTGGGTGTGAAGCTAAATCGTTTGTTTCGCATGCAGTTGAAGGTAAATCATGTATATCACAAGTATTTGTAGCTGAACCATTTGTTTCGCATGTATTTGAACCTAAATCTTCTACTTTGCATTGATTTGAAGTTAAATCATGTGTTACGCTTGGATTTGAAGATCACTCGTTTGTTTCGCCTGCATTTGAAGCTATATCACTTATATCGCAACTATAAGAAGCTAAATAATTTGTGTTGCATGAATTTGATGCTAAGCCTTCTACTTCGCATTGATTTGAAGTTAAGTCATGTGTTACGCTTGGATTTAAAGCTCACTCGTGTGTTTCGCCTGCATTTGAAGCTATATCACTTGTATCACACGTATATGAAGCTAAATAATTTGTGTCGCATGGATTTGATGCTAAGGCTTCTATTTCACATTGATTTCTAGCTAAATCATGTGTTTCGCTTGGATTTGAAGCTAACTCGTTTGTTTCGCATGCAGTTGAAGCTAAATCATGTATACCACAAGTATTTGAAGCTAAACCATGTGTTTCGCATGGATTTGAAGGTACATCTTCTACTTCCCATTGATTTGAAGTTAAATCATGTGTTACGCTTGGATTTGAAGCTAACTCGTTTGTTTCGCATGCAGTTGAAGGTAAATCATGTATATCACAAGTATTTGAAGCTGAACCATTTGTTTCGCATGTCTTTGAACCTAAATCTTCTACTTCGCATTGATTTGAAGTTAAATCATGTGTTTCGCTTGGATTTAAAGCTCACTCGTTTGTTTCGCCTGCATTTGAAGCTATATCACTTATATCGCAAGTATAAGAAGCTAAATGATTTGTGTTGCATGAATTTGATGCTAAGCCTTCTACTTCCCATTGATTCGAAGTTAAATCATGTGTTTCGCTTGGATTTAAAGCTCACTCGTGTGTTTCGCCTGCATTTGAAGCTATATCACATGTATCACATGTATATGAAGCTAAATAGTTTGCGTCGCATGGATTTGATGCTAAGCCTTCTATTTCGCATTGATTTGAAGCTAAATCATGTGTTTCGCTTGGATTTGAAGCTAACTCGTTTGTTTCGCATGCAGTTGAATGTAAATCATGTATATCACAAGTATTTGAAGCTGAACCATTTGTTTCGCATGGATTTGGAGGTACATCTTCTACTTCCCATTGATTTGAATTTAAATCATGTGTTACGCTTGGATTTGAAGATCACTCGTTTGTTTCGCCTGCATTTGAAGCTATATCACTTATATCGCAAGTATAAGAAGCTAAATAATTCGTGTTGCATGGATTTGATGCTAAGCCTTCTACTTCGCATTGATTTGAAGTTAAATCATGTGTTTCCCTTGGGTGTGAAGCTAAATCGTTTGTTTCGCATGCATCTGAAGCAAAATTATGTATATTACAAGTATTTGAAGCTAATCCATTTGTTTCCCATGGATTTGAAGATAAACCTCACACTTCGCATTGATTTGAAGCTAACTCGTTTCTTTCGCATGCAGTTGTAGCTAAATAATCTATATCACAAGTATTTGTAACTAAACCATTTGTTTCGCATGGATTTGAAGCTAACTCGTTCGTTTCGCCTGTATTTGATGCTATATCACTTATATCGCAAGTATTTGAAGCTAAATCATGTGTTACGCTTGGATTTGAAGCTAAACCTTCTACATCGCATTGATTTGAAGCTAAATCATGTTTCTCGCATGGACTTGAAGCTACCTTGTTTGTTCCTACAGTTTTTGAAGCTATATCACTAATATCGCAAGTATTTGAAGCTAAATCATATGTGCCGCAAGGATTTGAATCTGAACCTACTACATCGCATTGATTTGAAGCTAAATCTTGTGTATCGCATGGATTTGTAGCTAAACCATCTACATCGCATTGATTTGAAGCTAAATCATTTGTTTCGCATGGAATTGAAGCCACCTCGTTTGTTCCTCCAGCTTTTGAAGCTATATCACTTATATCGGAAGTATTTGAAGCTAAATCATATGTGTCGCATGGATTTGAAGCAAACCTTCTACATCGCATTGATTTGAAGATAAATCGTGTGTTTCGCATGGATTTGAAGCTAACTCGTTAGTTTCGCATGCAGTTGTAGCTAAATAATCTATATCACAAGTATTTGTAACTAAACCATTTGTTTCGCATGGATTTGAAGCTACGCCTTCTACTTCGCATTGATTTGAAGCTAAATCATTTGTTTCGCATGGAATTGAAGCTACCTCGTTTGTTCCTCCTGCTTTTGAAGCTATATCACTTATATCGCAAGTATTTGAGGATAAATCATATGTGTCGAATGGATTTGAAGCTGAACCTAATACATCGCATTGATTTGAAACTAAATCTTGTGTATCGCATGGATTTGAAGCTAAACCTACTACATCGCATTGATTTGAAGCTAAATCATGTATATAGCATGGATTTGAAGGTATCTCGTTTGTTTCGCATGCAGTTGTATCTAAATAATGTATATCACAAGTATTTGTAGCAAAACCATTTGTTTTGCATGGATTTGAAGCTAAGCCTTCTACTTCGCATTCATTTGAAGCTAAATCATTTCTTTCGCATGGATTTGAATCTAAGTCTTGTCCTTCGAATTGATTTGAAGCTAAATCATGTGTTTCGTATGGATTTGAAGCTAAACCTTCTACATCGCATTGATTTGAAGCTAAACCTTCTATATTCTATTGATTTGAAGCTAAACCATCTACCTCTTATTGATTTGAAGCTAAACCTTCTACATCGCATTGATTTGAAGACAAATCGTGTGTTTCGCATGGATTTGAAGCTAACTCGTTAGTTTCGCATGCAGTTGTAGCTAAATAATGTATATCACAACTATTTGTAGCTAAACCATTTGTTTCGCATGGATTTGAAGCTACGCCATCTACTTCGCATTGATTTGAAGCTAAATCATTAGTTTCGCATGGAATTGAAGCTGAACCTTCTACATCGCATTGATTTGAAGCTAAATCTTGTGTATCGCATGGATTTGAAGCTAAACCTTCTACATCACATTGATTTGCAGTTGAATCATGTGTTACGCTTGGATTTGAAGATCACTCGTTTGTTTCGCCTGCATTTGAAGCTATATCACTTATATCGCAAGTATAAGAAGCTAAATAATTTGTGTTGCATGAATTTGATGCTAAGCCTTCTAATTCGCATTGATTTGAAGTTAAGTCATGTGTTACGCTTGGATTTAAAGCTCACTCGTGTGTTTCGCCTGCATTTGAAGCTATATCACTTGTATCGCACGTATATGAAGCTAAATAATTTGTGTCGCATGGATTTGATGCTAAGGCTTCTATTTCACATTGATTTCTAGCTAAATCATGTGTTTCGCTTGGATTTGAAGCTAACTCGTTTGTTTCGCATGCAGTTGAAGCTAAATCATGTATACCACAAGTATTTGAAGCTAAACCATGTGTTTCGCATGGATTTGAAGGTACATCTTCTACTTCCCATTGATTTGAAGTTAAATCATGTGTTACGCTTGGATTTGAAGCTAACTCGTTTGTTTCGCATGCAGTTGAAGGTAAATCATGTATATCACAAGTATTTGAAGCTGAACCATTTGTTTCGCATGTCTTTGAACCTAAATCTTCTACTTCCCATTGATTCGAAGTTAAATCATGTGTTACGCTTGGATTTAAAGCTCACTCGTTTGTTTCGCCTGCATTTGAAGCTATATCACTTATATCGCAAGTATAAGAAGCTAAATGATTTGTGTTGCATGAATTTGATGCTAAGCCTTCTACTTCTCATTGATTCGAAGTTAAATCATGTGTTACGCTTGGATTTAAAGCTCACTCGTGTGTTTTGCCTGCATATGAAGCTATATCACATGTATCACATGTATATGAAGCTAAATAGTTTGCGTCGCATGGATTTGATGCTAAGCCTTCTATTTCGCATTGATTTGAAGCTAAATCATGTGTTTCGCTTGGATTTGAAGCTAACTCGTTTGTTTCGCATGCAGTTGAAGGTAAATCATGTATATCGCAAGTATTTGAAGCTGAACCATTTGTTTCGCATGGATTTGGAGGTACATCTTCTACTTCCCATTGATTTGAAGTTAAATCATGTGTTGCGCTTGGATTTGAAGATCACTCGTTTGTTTCGGCTGCATTTGAAGCTATATCACTTATATCGCAAGTATATGAAGCTAAATAATTTGTGTCGCATGGATTTGATGCTAAGCCTTCTATTTCGCATTGATTTGAAGCTAAATCATGTGTTTCACTTGGATATGAAGCTAACTCGTTTGTTTCGCATGCAGTTGAATATAAATTATGTATATCACAAGTATTTGAAGCTAAACCATTAGTTTCCCATTGATTTGGAGCTAAGCCTTCTACTTCGCATTGATTTGAAGTTAAATCATGTGTTTCCCTTGGGTGTGAAGCTAAGTCGTTTGTGTCGCATGCAGCTGAAGCAAAATCATGTATATCACAAGTATTTGAAGCTGAACCATTTGTTTCGCATGGATTTGGAGGTACATCTTCTACTTCCCATTGATTTGAATTTAAATCATGTGTTACGCTTGGATTTGAGGATCACTCGTTTGTTTCGCCTGCCTTTGAAGCTATATCACTTATATCGCAAGTATAAGAAGCTAAATAATTCGTGTTGCATGGATTTGATGCTAAGCCTTCTACTTCGCATTGATTTGAAGTTAAATCATGTGTTTCCCTTGGGTGTGAAGCTAAATCGTTTGTTTCGCATGCATCTGAAGCAAAATTATGTATATTACAAGTATTTGAAGCTAAACCATTTGTTTCCCATGGATTTGAAGATAAACCTCACACTTCGCATTGATTTGAAGCTAACTCGTTTCTTTCGCATGCAGTTGAAGCTAAATCAACTATATCACAAGTACTTGAAGCAGAATCATTTGATTCGCATTGATTTGAAGCTAAGCCTTCTACTTCGCATTGATTTGAAACTAAATCATGTGTTTCACTTGGATATGAAGCTAACTCGTTTGTTTCGCATGCAGTTGAATATAAATTATGTATATCACAAGTATTTGAAGCTAAACCATTAGTTTCCCATTGATTTGGAGCTAAGCCTTCTACTTCGCATTGATTTGAAGTTAAATCATGTGTTTCCCTTGGGTGTGAAGCTAAGTCGTTTGTGTCGCATGCAGCTGAAGCAAAATCATGTATATCACCAGTATTTGATGCTAAACCATTTGTTTCGCATTGATTTGAAGCTAAATCGTTTGTTTCGCTTGCATTTGAAGCTCTTTCATTTATACTGCAAGTATTTAAAGCTAAATCATTCGTTTCGCATGGATTTGAAGCTAAGCCTTCTAATACGCATTGTTTTGAATCTAAATCATGTGTTTCGCATGTATTTGAAGCTAACTCGTTTGTATCGAGTGCAGTTGAAGCTAAATCATGCATATCCCAAGTATTTGAAGCTAAACAATTTCTATCGCATGGATTTGAAGATAAGCCTTCTACTTCGCATTGATTTGAAGCTAAATCATGTGTTTCGCATGTATTTGAAGCTAACTCGTTTGTTTAGAGTGCAGTTGAAGCTAAATCATGTATATCCCAAGTATTTGAAGCTAAACAATTTGTATCGCATGGATTTGTAGATAAGCCTTCTACTTCGCATTGATCTGAAGTTAAATCATGTGTTTCGCATGGATTTGAATCTAACTCGTTTGCTTCGCCTGCAGTTGAAGCTATATCATTTATACCGCAAGCATTTGAAGGTAAATCATTTGTTTCGCATGGATATGAAGCTAACTTGTTTGTTTCGGATGCATTTGATGCTATATCACTTATATCGCAAGCATCTGAAGCTTAATCATTTGCTTCCCATGGATTTGAAGCTAAACCTTCTACATCGCATTGATTTGCAGCTAAATCATGTGTTTCGCATGGATTTGAATCTAAGCCTTGTACTTCGAGTTGATTTGAAGCTAAATCATGTGTTTCGCATGGATTTGAAGCTAAACCTTCTACATTGAATTGATTTGCAGCTGAGTCATGTGTTTCGCATGGATTTGAAGCTAACTCGATCGTTTCGCCTGTATTCGAAGCTATATCACTTATATCGCAAGTATTTGAAGCTAAATCATGTGTTACGCTTGAATTTGAAGCTAAACCTTCTACATCGCATTGATTTGAAGCTAAATCATGTGTCTCGCATGGAATTGAAACTACCTCGTTTGTTCCTACAGCTTTTGAAGCTATATCACTTATATCGCAAGTATTTGAAGCTTAATCATATGTGTCGCATTGATTTGAAGCTGAACCTACTACATCGCATTGATTTGAAGCTAAATCTTGTGTATCGCATGGATTTGAAGCTTAACTTTCTACATCGCATTGATTTGAAGCTAAAGCATGTATATAGCATGGATTTGAAGCTAACTCGTTTGTTTCGTATGCAGTTGTAGCTAAATAATGTATATCACAAGCATTTGTAGCTAAACCATTTGATTTGCATGGATTTGAAGCTAAGCCTTCTACTTCGCATTCATTTGAAGCTAAATCATTTGTTTCGCATGGATTTGAATCTAAGCATTGTACTTCGAATTGATTTGAAGCTAAATCATGTGTTTCGTATGGATTTGAAGCTGAACCTTCTACATCGCATTGATTTGAAGCTAAATCATGTGTCTCGCATGGAATTGAAGCTAGCTCGTTTGTTCCTACAGCTTTTGAAGCTATATCACTTATATCGCAAGTATTTGAAGCTTAATCATATGTGTCGCACGGATTTGAAGCTGAACCTACTACATCGCATTGATTTGAAGCTAAATCTTGTGTATGGCATGGATTTGAAGCGAAACCTTCTACATCGCAATGATTTGAAGCTAAATCTTGTGTATCGCATGGATTTGAAGTTAACTCGTTTGTTTCGCATGCAGTTGTAGCTAAATAATGTTTATCACAAGTATTTGTAGTTAAACCATTTGTTTTGCATGGATTTGAAGCCAAGCCTTCTACTTCGCATTCATTTGAAGCTAAATCATTTGTTTCGCATGGATTTGAATCTAAGCCTTGTCCTTCGAAAAGATTTGAATCTAAATCATGTGTGTCGTATGGATTTGAAGCTAAACCTTCTACTTCGCATTTATTTGAAGCTAAACCTTCTATATTCTATTGATTTGAAGCTAAACCATCTACCTCTTATTGATTTGAAGCTAAACCTTCTACATCGCATTGATTTGAAGATAAATCGTGTGTTTCGCATGGATTTGAAGTTAAATCGTTAGTTTCGCATGCAGTTGTAGCTAAATAATGTATATCACAAATATTCGTAGCTAAACCATTTGTTTTGCATGGATTTGAAGCTACGCCTTCTACTTCGCATTGATTTGAAGCTAAATCATGTGTTTCGCATGGAATTGAAGCAACCTCGTTTGTTCCTCAAGCTTTTCAAGCTATATCACTTATATCGCAAGTATTTGAAGCTAAATCATATGTGTCGCATGGATTTGAAGCTGAACCTTCTACATCGCATTGATTTGAAGCTAAATCTTGTGTTTCGTATGGATTTGAAGCTGACTCGATCGTTTCGCCTGTATTCGAAGCTATATCACTTATATCGCAAGTATTTGAAGCTAAATCATGTGTTACGCTTGAATTTGAAGCTAAACCTTCTACATCGCATTGATTTGAAGCTAAATCATGTGTCTCGCATGGAATTGAAACTACCTCGTTTGTTCCTACAGCTTTTGAAGCTATATCACTTATATCGCAAGTATTTGAAGCTAAATCATATGTGTCGCATGGATTTGAAGCTGAACCTACTACATCGCATTGATTTGAAGCTAAATCTTGTGTATCGCATGGATTTGAAGCTTAACTTTCTACATCGCATTGATTTGAAGCTAAAGCATGTATATAGCATGGATTTGAAGCTAACTCGTTTGTTTCGCATGCAGTTGTAGCTAAATAATGTATATCACAAGAATTTGTAGCTAAACCATTTGTTTTGCATGGATTTGAAGCTAAGCCTTCTACTTCGCATTCATTTGAAGCTAAATAATTTGTTTCGCATGGATTTGAATCTAAGCATTGTACTTCGAATTGATTTGAAGCTAAATCATGTGTTTCGTATGGATTTGAAGCTGAACCTTCTACATCGCATTGATTTGAAGCTAAATCATGTGTTTTGCATGGGTTTGATGCTAACTCGTTTGTTTCCCCTGCATTTGAAGCTATATCAGTTATATCAGGAGTATCTGATGCTAAATCATTTGTTTCGCATGGATTTGAAGCTAAACCTTCTACATCGCATTGATTTGAAGCTAAATCTTGTGTATCGCATGGATTTGAAGCTAAACCTTCTACATCGTATTGATTTGAAGCTAAATCATTTGTTTCGCATGGATTTGAATCTAAGCCTTGCCCTTCGAATTGATTTGAAGTTAAATCATGTGTTTCGTATGGATTTGAAGCTGAACCTGCTACAGCGCATTGATTTGAAGCTAAATCTTGTGTATCGCATGGATTTGAAGCTAAACCTTCCACATCACATTGATTTGCAGCTAAATCATATGTTTCGCATGGATTTGAAGCTAACTCGTTCGTTTCGCCTCCATTTGAAACTATATCACTTATATCGCAAGTATTTGAAGCTAAATCATATGTGTCGCATGGATTTGATGCTGAACCTTCTACATCGCATTGATTCGAAGCTAAATCTTGTGTATCGCATGGATTTGAAGCTAATCCTTCTACTTCGCATTGATTTGAAGCTAAATCATTTGTTTCGTATGGATTTGAAGCTAAACCTTCTACATCGCATTGACTTGAAGCTAAACGTTCTAAATACTATTGATTTGAAGCTATACCTTCTACCTCTTATTGTCTTGAAGCTAAACCTTCTACACCGCATTGATTTGCAGCTAAATAGTGTGTTTCGCATGGATTTGAAACTAATTCGTTCGGTTCGCCTGCAGTTGAATCTACATGACTTATATCGCTAGTATTTGAAGCTAAATCATGTGTATCGCGTGGATTTTGAAGCTAACTCGTTTGATTAGCCTTTATTTGAAGCTATATCACTTACACCACAAGTGTTTGAAGCTATATCATTTGTTTCGCATGGATTTGAAGCTAAACCTTCTTCATCGCATTGATTTGCAGATAAATCATGTGCTTCGCATGGATTTGAAGCTAACTCGTTCGTTTCGCCTGTATTCGAAGCTATATCACTTATATCGCAAGTATTTGAAGCTAAATCATGTGTTTCGTATGGATTTGAAGCTGAACCTTCCACATCGCATTGATTTGAAGCTAAATCATGTGTCTCGCATGGAATTGAAGCAACCTCGTTTGTTCCTCCAGCTTTTGAAGCTATATCACTTATATCGCAAGTATTTGAAGCTAAATCATATGTGTCGCATGGATTTGAAGCTGAACCTACTACATCGCATTGATTTGTAGCTAAACCATTTGTTTTGCATGGATTTGAAGGCAAGCCTTCTACTTCGCATTCATTTGAAGATAAATCATTTGTTTCGCATGGATTTGAATCTAAGCCTTGTCCTTCGAATTGATTTGATGCTAAATCATTTGTCTCGCATGGAATTGAAGCTACCTCGTTTGTTCCTACAGCTTTTGAAGCTATATCACTTACATCGCAAGTATTTGAAGCTAAATCATATGTCTCGCATGGATTTGAAGCTGAACCTACTACATCGCATTGATTTGAAGCTAAATCATGTGTCTCGCATGGAATTGAAGCTACCTCGTTTGTTCCTACAGCTTTTGAAGCTATATCACTTATATCGCAAGTATTTGAAGCTAAATCATATGTGCCGCATGGATTTGAAGCTGAACCTACTACATCGCATTGATTTGAAGCTAAATCTTGTGTATCGCATGGATTTGAAGCTAAACCTTCCACATCGTATTGATTTGAAGCTAAATCATGTGTATCGCATGGATTTGAAGCTAACTCGTTAGTTTCGCATGCAGTTGTAGCTAAATAATGTATATCACAAGTATTTGTAGCTAAACCATTTGTTTCGCATGGATTTGAAGCTACGCCTTCTACTTCGCATTGATTTGAAGCTAAAGCATTTGTTTCGCATGGATTTGAATCTAAGCATTGTACTTCGATTTGATTTGAAGCTAAATCATGTGTTTCGTATGGATTTGAAGCTGAACCTTCTACATCGCATTGATTTGAAGCTAAATCATGTGTCTCGCATGGAATTGAAGCTACCTCGTTTGTTCCTACAGCTTTTGAAGCTATATCACTTATATCGCAAGTATTTGAAGCTAAATCATGTGTTTCGTATGGATTTGAAGCTGAACCTTCTACATCGCATTGATTTGAAGCTAAATCTTATGTATGGCATGGATTTGAAGCTAAACCTTCTACATCGCATTGATTTGAAGCTAAATCGTGTGTTTCGCATAGATTTGAAGCTAACTCGTTAGTTTCGCAAGCAGTTGTAGCTAAATAATGTATATCACAAGTGTTTGTAGCTAAACCATTTTTTTCGCATGGATTTGAAGCTACGCCTTCTACTTCGCATTGATTTGAAGCTAAAGCATTTGTCTTGCATGGTATTGAAGCTACCTCGTTTGTTCCTCCTGCTTTTGACGCTATATCACTTATATCGCATGGATTTGAAGCTGATCCTACCACATCGCATTGATTTGAAGCTAAATCTAGTGTATCGCATGGATTTGAAGCAAACTATCTACATCGCATTGATTTGAATCTTAATCATGTGTATCGCATGGATTTGAAGCTAATCCTTCTTCATCGCATTGATTTGCAGCTAAATCATGTGATTCGCATGGATTTGAAGCTAACTCGTTCGTTGCGCATGCAGTTAAATCTAAATAACGTATATCATAAGTATGTGAAGCTAAACCATTTGATTCGCATGGATTTGAAGCTAAGCCTTCTACTTCGCATTAATTGGAAGATAAATCACGTGTTTTGCATGGATTTGAAGCAAAACCTTCTACATCGCATTGATTTGAAGCTAAATCATGTGTTTCGCATGCAGTTGAAGATAATCATGTCTTTCACAAGTATTTGAATATGAACCATTTGAATCGCATTGATTTGAACCCGAGCCTTCTACTTCGCACTGATTTGCAGCTAAATAATGTGTCTCGCATGGATTTGTAGCTAAACCTCCTACATCGCATTGATTTGCAGCTGAATCATGTGTTTCGCATGGATTTGAAGCTACCTCGTTTGTTCCTACAGCTTTTGAAGCTATATCACTTATATCGCAAGTATTTAAAGCTAAATCATATGTGCCGCATGGATTTGAAGCTGAGCCTTCTACTTCGCATTCATTTGAACCTAACTCGTTAGTTTCGCAAGCAGTTGTAGCTAAATAATGTATATCACAAGTATTTGTAGCTAAACCATTTTTTTCGCATGGATTTGAAGCTAAGCCTTCTACTTCGCATTAATTGGAAGAAGAATCACGTGTTTTGCATGGATTTGAAGCTAAACCTTCTACATCGCATTGATTTGAAGCTAAATCATGTGTTTCTTATGGATTTGAAGCTAAACCTTCTACATCGCATTGACTTGAAGCTAAACCTTCTACATACTATTGATTTGAAGCTATACCTTCTACCTCTTATTGTCTTGAAGCTAAACCTTCTACACCGCATTGATTTGCAGCTAAATAGTGTGTTTCGCATGGATTTGAAACTAATTCGTTCGGTTCGCCTGCAGTTGAATCTACATGACTTATATCGCTAGTATTTGAAGCTAAATCATGTGTATCGCGTGGATTTTGAAGCTAACTCGTTTGATTAGCCTTCATTTGAAGCTATATCACTTACACCACAAGTGTTTGAAGCTATATCATTTGTTTCGCATGGATTTGAAGCTAAACCTTCTTCATCGCATTGATTTGCAGATAAATCATGTGTTTCGCATGGATTTGAAGCTAACTCGTTCGTTTCGCCTGTATTCGAAGCTATATCACTTATATCGCCAGTATTTGAATCTAAATCATATGTGTCGCATGGATTTGAAGCTGAACCTTCTACATCGCATTGATTTGAAGCTAAATCTTATGTATCGCATGGATTTGAAGCTAAACCTTCTACATCGCATTGATTTGAAGCTAAATCATGTGCATCGCATGGATTTGAAGTTAACTCGCTTGCTTCGCATGCAGTTGTAGCTAAATAATGTATATCACAAGTATTTGTAGTTAAACCATTTGTTTCGCATGGATTTGAAGCTACGCCTTCTACTTCGCATTGATTTAAAGCTAAACCATTTGTTTCGCATGGAATTGAAGCCACCTCGTTTGTTCCTCCAGCTTTTGTAGTTATATCACTTCTATCGCCAGTATTTGAATCTAAATCATATGTGTCGCATGGATTTGAAGCTGAACCTTCTACATCGCATTGATTTGAAGCTAAATCTTGTGTATCGCATGGATTTGAAGCTAAACCTTCTACATCACATTGATTTGCAGCTAAATCATGTGTTTCGCATGGATTTGAAGCTAACTCGTTCGTTGCGCATGCAGTTAAATCTAAATAACGTATATCACAAGTATGTGAAGCTAAACCATTTGATTCGCATGGATTTGAAGCTAAGCCTTCTACTTCGCATTAATTGGAAGAAAAATCACGTGTTTTGCGTGGATTTGAAGCTGAGCCTTCTACTTCGCATTCATCTGAAGCTAAATCATTTGTTTCGCATGGATTTGAATCTAAGCCTTGCCCTTCGAATTGATTTGAAGCTAAATCATGTGTTTCGTATGGATTTGAAGCTAAACCTTCTACATCGCATTGATTTGAAGCTAAACCTTCTATATTCTATTGATTTGAAGCTAAACCTTCTACCTCTTATTGATTTGAAGCTAAACCTTCTACCTCTTATTGATTTGAAGCTAAACCTTCTACATCGCATTGATTTGAAGATAAATCGTGTGTTTCGCATAGATTTGAAGCTAACTCGTTAGTTTCGCAAGCAGTTGTAGCTCAATAATGTATATCACAAGTATTTGTAGCTAAACCATTTGTTTCGCATGGATTTGAAGCTACGCCTTCTACTTCGCATTGATTTGAAGCTAAATCATTTGTTTCGCATGGAATTGAAGCCTCCTCGTTTGTTCCTCCAGCTTTTGAAGCTATATCACTTATATCGCAAGTATTTGAAGCTAAATCATATGTGTCGCATGGGTTTGAAGCTGAACCTTCTACATCGCATTGATTTGAAGCTAAATCTTGTGTATCGCATGGATTTGAAGCTAAACCTTCTACATCACATTGATTTGCAGCTAAATCATGTGTTTCGCATGGATTTGAAGCTAACTCGTTCGTTTCGCCTCCATTTGAAACTATGTCACTTATATCGCAAGTATTTAAAGCTAAATCATATGTGCCGCATGGATTTGAAGCTGAGCCTTCTACTTCGCATTCATCTGAAGCTAAATCATTTGTTTCGCATGGATTTGAATCTAAGCCTTGTCCTTCGAATTGATTTGAAGCTAAAACATGTGTTTCGTTTGGATTTGAAGCTAAACCTTCTACATCGCATTGATTTGAAGCTAAATCATGTGTCTCGCATGGAATTGAAGCTACCTCGTTTGTTCCTACAGCTTTTGAAGCTATATCACTTATATCGCAAGTATTTGAAGCTAAATCATATGTGTCGCATGGATTTGAAGCTGAACCTACTACATCGCATTCATTTGAAGCTAAATCTTGTGTATCGCATGGATTTGAAGCTAAACCTTCTACATCGCATTGATTTGAAGATAAATCGTGTGTTTCGCATGCAGTTGTAGCTAAATAATCTATATCACAAGTATTTGTAGCTAAACCGTTTGTTTCGCATGGATTTGAAGCTACGCCTTCTACTTCGCATTGATTTGAAGCTAAATCATTTGTTTCGCTTGGAATTGAAGCCTCCTCGTTTGTTCCTCCAGCTTTTGAAGCTATATCACTTATATCGCAAGTATTTGAAGCTAAATCATATGTGTCGCATGGGTTTGAAGCTGAACCTTCTACATCGCATTGATTTGAAGCTAAATCTTGTATATCGCATGGATTTGAAGCTAAACCTTCTACATCACATCGATTTGCAGCAAAATCATGTGTTTCGCATGGATTTGAAGCTAACTCGTTCGTTTCGCCTCCATTTGAAACTATGTCACTTATATCGCAAGTATTTAAAGCTAAATCATATGTGCCGCATGGATTTGAAGCTGAGCCTTCTACTTCGCATTCATCTGAAGCTAAATCATTTGTTTCGCATGGATTTGAATCTAAGCCTTGCCCTTCGAATTGATTTGAAGCTAAATCATGTGTTTCGTATGGATTTGAAGCTAAACCTTCTACATCGCATTGATTTGAAGCTAAAACTTCTATATTCTATTGATTTGAAGCTAAACCTTCTACCTCTTATTGATTTGAAGCTAAACCTTCTACATCGCATTGATTTGAAGATAAATCGTGTGTTTCGCATAGATTTGAAGCTAACTCGTTAGTTTCGCAAGCAGTTGTAGCTAAATAATGTATATCACAAGTATTTGTAGCTAAACCATTTGTTTCGCATGGATTTGAAGCTAAACCTTCTACATCGCATTGATTTGCAGCTGAATCATGTGGTTCGCATGGATTTGAAGCTACCTCGTTTGTTCCTACAGCTTTTGCAGCTATATCACTTATATCGCAAGTATTTGAAGCTAAATCATATGTGTCGCATGGATTTGAAGCTGAACCTGCTACAGCGCATTGATTTGAAGCTAAATCATATGTATCGCATGGATTTGAAGCTAAACCTTCCACATCGCATTGATTTGAAGCTAAATCATGTGTATCGCATGGATTTGAAGCTAACTCGTTAGTTTCGCATGCAGTTGAACCTACATCACTTATATCGTAAGTATTTGAAGCTAAATCATGTATATCGCGTGGATTTTGAAGCTAACTCGTTTGATTAGTCTGCATTTGAAGCTATATCACTTATACCCCAAGTGTTTGAAGCTAAGTCATTTGTTTCGCGTGGATTTGAAGCTAAACCTACTACATCGCATTGATTTGAAGCTAAATCATGTGTATCGCATGGATTGGTAGCAAACTCGTTTGTTCCGCATGCAGTTGTAGCTAAATAATGTATATCACAAGTATTTGTAGCTAATCCATTTGTTTCGCATGGATCTGAAGCTAAGCCTACTACTTCGCATTGATTTGAAGTTAAATCATTTGTTTCGCATGGAATTGAAGCTTCCTCGTTTGTTTCTCCAGCTTTTGAAGCTATATCACTTATATCGCAAGTATTTGAAGCTAAATCATATGTGTCGCATGGATTTGAAGCTGAACCTTCTACATCGCATTGATTTGAAGCTAAATCTTGTGTATCGCATGGATCTGAAGCTAAGCCTTCTACTTCGCATTGATTTGAAGTTAAATCATTTGTTTCGCATGGAATTGAAGCTTCCCCGTTTGTTCCTCCAGCTTTTGAAGCTGTATCACTTATATCGCAAGTATCTGAAGCTAAATCATTTGTGTCGCATGGATTTTAATCTAAGCCTTGTACTTCGAGTTGATTTGCAGCTAAATCATGTGTTTCGCATGGATTTGAAGCTAAACCTTCTACATCGCATTGATTTGCAGCTAAATCATGTGTTTCGCATGGACTTGAAGCTAACTCGTTTGTTTCGCATGCAGATGAAGCTATATCCGAAGTGTTTGAAGCTCAATCGTTTGTTCCGCATGGATTTGAAGCTAATCCTTCTACTTCGCATGGATTTGAAGCTACATCATGTGTATCGCATGGATTTTGAAGCTAACTCATTTGATTCGTCTGCATTTGAAGCTATATCAATTATATCCCAAGTGTTTGAAGCTAAACCATTTGTTTCGCGTTGATTTGAATCTATACCATCTACATCGCATTGATTTGAAGCTAAATCATGTGTTTCGCTTGGATTTGAAGATAAATCTTCTACATCGCATTGATTTGAAGCTAAATCTTGTTTTTCGCATGGATTTGAAGCTAACTCGTTTGTTTCGCCTGTATTTGAAGCTATACTAATTATATTCGGAAGTACTTTAAGCTAATCCATTTGTTTCGCTTTGATTTGAAGCTAAACTTTCCACTTCGCATTGATTTGAAATTAAATCATGTATTTCGTTTGGATTTGAAGCTAACTCGTTTGTTTCGAACGCAGTTGAAGCTAAATCATGTATATAACAATTATTTGAAGCTAAACCATTTTTTTCTAATGTATTTAAAGCTAAGCCTACCACTTCGCATTGATTTGCAGTTAAATCATGTGTTTCCATTGGGTGTGAAGCTAAATCGATTGTTTCGCATGCAGCTGAAGCTAAATCATGTATGTCACAATTATATCAAGCTAAATAATTCGTTTCGCATGGATTTGAAGCTAATCCTTATACTTCGCATGAATTTGAAGCTAAACCAATCGTTATGCATGGATTTGAAGCTATGCCTTCTACTTCGCTTAGACTTGAAACTAAATCAAGTGATTCGCATGGATTTGAAGATAACTCGTTTGTTTCGCATGCAGTTGAAGCTAATTCATGTATAACACAAGTATTTGAAGCTAAACCATTCGTTTCGCATGGATTTGAATGTAAATCTCCTACTTCGCATTGATTTGAAGCTAAACCTTCTACATCGCATTGATTTGAAGCTAAATCATGTGTCTCGCATGGAATTGAAGCTACCTCGTTTGTTCCTACAGCTTTTGAAGCTATATCACTTATATCGCAAGTATTTGAAGCTAAATCATATGTGTCGCATGGATTTGAAGCTGAACCTACTACATCGCATTCATTTGAAGCTAAATCTTGTGTATCGCATGGATTTGAAGCTAAACCTTCTACATCGCATTGATTTGAAGATAAATCGTGTGTTTCGCATGCAGTTGTAGCTAAATAATCTATATCACAAGTATTTGTAGCTAAACCGTTTGTTTCGCATGGATTTGAAGCTACGCCTTCTACTTCGCATTGATTTGAAGCTAAATCATTTGTTTCGCTTGGAATTGAAGCCTCCTCGTTTGTTCCTCCAGCTTTTGAAGCTATATCACTTATATCGCAAGTATTTGAAGCTAAATCATATGTGTCGCATGGGTTTGAAGCTGAACCTTCTACATCGCATTGATTTGAAGCTAAATCTTGTATATCGCATGGATTTGAAGCTAAACCTTCTACATCACATCGATTTGCAGCAAAATCATGTGTTTCGCATGGATTTGAAGCTAACTCGTTCGTTTCGCCTCCATTTGAAACTATGTCACTTATATCGCAAGTATTTAAAGCTAAATCATATGTGCCGCATGGATTTGAAGCTGAGCCTTCTACTTCGCATTCATCTGAAGCTAAATCATTTGTTTCGCATGGATTTGAATCTAAGCCTTGCCCTTCGAATTGATTTGAAGCTAAATCATGTGTTTCGTATGGATTTGAAGCTAAACCTTCTACATCGCATTGATTTGCAGCTGAATCATGTGGTTCGCATGGATTTGAAGCTACCTCGTTTGTTCCTACAGCTTTTGCAGCTATATCACTTATATCGCAAGTATTTGAAGCTAAATCATATGTGTCGCATGGATTTGAAGCTGAACCTGCTACAGCGCATTGATTTGAAGCTAAATCATGTGTATCGCATGGATTTGAAGCTAAACCTTCCACATCGCATTGATTTGAAGCTAAATCATGTGTATCGCATGGATTTGAAGCTAACTCGTTAGTTTCGCATGCAGTTGAACCTACATCACTTATATCGTAAGTATTTGAAGCTAAATCATGTATATCGCGTGGATTTTGAAGCTAACTCGTTTGATTAGTCTGCATTTGAAGCTATATCACTTATACCCCAAGTGTTTGAAGCTAAGTCATTTGTTTCGCGTGGATTTGAAGCTAAACCTACTACATCGCATTGATTTGAAGCTAAATCATGTGTATCGCATGGATTGGTAGCAAACTCGTTTGTTCCGCATGCAGTTGTAGCTAAATAATGTATATCACAAGTATTTGTAGCTAATCCATTTGTTTCGCA
The DNA here is from genome assembly GCF_051020955.1 of Megalopta genalis. Lineage (NCBI taxonomy): Eukaryota > Metazoa > Arthropoda > Insecta > Hymenoptera > Halictidae > Megalopta > Megalopta genalis. The sequence continues at coordinate 81,076 of NW_027477001.1, read as the reverse complement.
TGGATCTGAAGCTAAGCCTACTACTTCGCATTGATTTGAAGTTAAATCATTTGTTTCGCATGGAATTGAAGCTTCCTCGTTTGTTTCTCCAGCTTTTGAAGCTATATCACTTATATCGCAAGTATTTGAAGCTAAATCATATGTGTCGCATGGATTTGAAGCTGAACCTTCTACATCGCATTGATTTGAAGCTAAATCTTGTGTATCGCATGGATCTGAAGCTAAGCCTTCTACTTCGCATTGATTTGAAGTTAAATCATTTGTTTCGCATGGAATTGAAGCTTCCCCGTTTGTTCCTCCAGCTTTTGAAGCTGTATCACTTATATCGCAAGTATCTGAAGCTAAATCATTTGTGTCGCATGGATTTTAATCTAAGCCTTGTACTTCGAGTTGATTTGCAGCTAAATCATGTGTTTCGCATGGATTTGAAGCTAAACCTTCTACATCGCATTGATTTGCAGCTAAATCATGTGTTTCGCATGGACTTGAAGCTAACTCGTTTGTTTCGCATGCAGATGAAGCTATATCCGAAGTGTTTGAAGCTCAATCGTTTGTTCCGCATGGATTTGAAGCTAATCCTTCTACTTCGCATGGATTTGAAGCTACATCATGTGTATCGCATGGATTTTGAAGCTAACTCATTTGATTCGTCTGCATTTGAAGCTATATCAATTATATCCCAAGTGTTTGAAGCTAAACCATTTGTTTCGCGTTGATTTGAATCTATACCATCTACATCGCATTGATTTGAAGCTAAATCATGTGTTTCGCTTGGATTTGAAGATAAATCTTCTACATCGCATTGATTTGAAGCTAAATCTTGTTTTTCGCATGGATTTGAAGCTAACTCGTTTGTTTCGCCTGTATTTGAAGCTATACTAATTATATTCGGAAGTACTTTAAGCTAATCCATTTGTTTCGCTTTGATTTGAAGCTAAACTTTCCACTTCGCATTGATTTGAAATTAAATCATGTATTTCGTTTGGATTTGAAGCTAACTCGTTTGTTTCGAACGCAGTTGAAGCTAAATCATGTATATAACAATTATTTGAAGCTAAACCATTTTTTTCTAATGTATTTAAAGCTAAGCCTACCACTTCGCATTGATTTGCAGTTAAATCATGTGTTTCCATTGGGTGTGAAGCTAAATCGATTGTTTCGCATGCAGCTGAAGCTAAATCATGTATGTCACAATTATATCAAGCTAAATAATTCGTTTCGCATGGATTTGAAGCTAATCCTTATACTTCGCATGAATTTGAAGCTAAACCAATCGTTATGCATGGATTTGAAGCTATGCCTTCTACTTCGCTTAGACTTGAAACTAAATCAAGTGATTCGCATGGATTTGAAGATAACTCGTTTGTTTCGCATGCAGTTGAAGCTAATTCATGTATAACACAAGTATTTGAAGCTAAACCATTCGTTTCGCATGGATTTGAAGCTAAGCCTTCTACTTCGAATTGATTTGAAATTAAATGATGTGTTTCCTTTAGATTTGATGCTAACGCGTGTGTTTCGCATGCTCTTGAAGCTAAATAATGTATATCACAAGTTTTTGAAGCTGAACCATTTGTTTCACATGAATATTAAGCTAAACCATGTGCTTCGCATGTATATGAAGCTAAATCATGTGTTTCGAATCGATTTGAAGCTTGCTTGATTGTTTCGCCTGCATTTGAAGCTATATCACTTATATTCGCAAGTATTTGAAACTTAATGATTCGCTTGGCATGGATTTGAAGCTAAACCTTGTACTTCGCATTGATTTGAAGCTAAATCATGTGTTTCGCATGGATTTGAAGCTAACTCATTTGGTTCGCATGCAGTTGAAGCTAAATTATGTTTATCACAAGTATCTGAATCTAAATCATCTGTTTCGTAATTATATGAAGTTATGAAGCTTAATCATTTGTTTCGCATGTATTTGAAGATAACTCGTTTGTGCCGCCTGCATTTGAAGCTATGTCAATTATATTGCAAGAATCTGAAGCTAAATCACTTTCTCTCATGGATTCGAAGCTAAGTCTTCTACTTCGCATTGATTTGAAGCTAAATCATGTGTTTCGCATGCATTTGAAACTAACTCGTTTGTTTCGCATGCAGTTGAAGCTAAATTATGTATAGCTAAAATATATGAAGCTAAACCATTTTTTTCGCATGGATTTGAAGCTAAGCGTACTACTTCGAATTGTTTTGAAGCTAAATCATTTGTTTCGAATGGATTTGAAGCTAACTCGTTTGTTTCGCATGCAGTTGAAGCTAAATTATGTATGGCAAAAATATTTGAAGCTAAACCATTTTTTTCGCATGGATTTGAAGCTAAGCCTTCTACTTCGCATTAATTGGAAGTTAAATCACGTGTTTCGCATGGATTTGAAGCTAAACCTTCTTCATCGCATGGATTTGAATCAAAGCATTGTACTTCGAATTGTTTTGAAGCTAAATCATGTGTTTCGCATGGATTTGAAGCTAAACCTTCCACATCGCATTGATTTGAAGCTAAATCATGTGTATCGCATGAATTTGAAGCTAACTCGTTAGTTTCGCATGCAGTTGTAGCTAAATAATGTATATTACAAGTATTTGTAGCTAAACCATTTGTTTTGCATGGATTTGAAGCTAAGCCTTCTACTTCGCATTCATTTGAAGCTAAATCATTTGTTTCGCATGGATTTGAATCTAAGCCTTGTCCTTCGAATCGATTTGAAGCTAAATCATGTGTTTCGTATGGATTTGAAGCTAACTCGTTTGTTTCGCATGCAGTTGTATCTAAATAATGTATATCACAAGTATTTGTAGCTAAACCATTTGTTTTGCATGGATTTGAAGCTACGCCTTCTACTTCGCATTGATTTGAAGCTAAATCTTGTGTATCGCATGGATTTGAATCTAAACCTTCTACATCGCATTGATTTGAAGCTAAAACATTTGTTTCGCATGGATTTGAATCTAAGCCTTGTCCTTCGAATTGATTTGAAGCTAAATCATGTGTTTCGTATGGGTTTGAAGCTAAACCTTCTACATCACATTGATTTGAAGCTAAACCTTCTACATTCTATTGATTTGAAGCTAAACCTTCTTCATCGCATTGATTTGCAGCTAAATTATGTGTTTCGCATGGATTTGAAGCTAACTCGATTGTTTCGCATGCAGTTGGAGCTAAATCATGTATATCACAAGTATTTGAAGCTAAACCATTTGTTTCGCCTGCATTTGAAGCTATATCACTTGTATCGCAAGTATAAGAAGCTAAATAATTTGTGTTCCATGGATTTGTTGCTAAGCCTTCTACTTCGCATTGATTTGAAGTTAAATCATGTGTTTCCCTTGGGTGTAAAGCTAAATCGTTTGTTTCGCATGCAGCTGAAGCAAAATCATGTATATCACAAGTATTGATGCTAAACTATTTGTTTCGCATTGATTTGAAGGTAAGCACTCTAGTTCGCATTGATTTGAAATTAAATGATGTGATTCCTTTGAATTTGTAGCTAACTCGTTTGTTTCACTTGCAGTTGAAGTTAAATGATGTATATCACAAGTGTTTGAAGCTGAACTATTTGTTTCTCATGGATTTGAAGCTAAGCCTTCTACTTCGAATTGATTTGAAGCTAAATCATGTGTTTCGCTTGGATTTGAAGCTAACTGGTTTGTTTCGCATGCAGTTGAAGCTAAATCATGTATATCACAAGTATTTGAAGCTAAACCATTTGTTTCGCCTGCATTTGAAGCTATATCACTTGTATCGCAAGTATAAGAAGCTAAATAATTTGTGTTCCATGGATTTGTTGCTAAGCCTTCTACTTCGCATTGATTTGAAGTTAAATCATGTGTTTCCCTTGGGTGTAAAGCTAAATCGTTTGTTTCGCATGCAGCTGAAGCAAAATCATGTATATCACAAGTATTGATGCTAAACTATTTGTTTCGCATTGATTTGAAGGTAAGCACTCTAGTTCGCATTGATTTGAAATTAAATGATGTGATTCCTTTGAATTTGTAGCTAACTCGTTTGTTTCACTTGCAGTTGAAGTTAAATGATGTATATCACAAGTGTTTGAAGCTGAACCATTTGTTTCTCATGGATTTGAAGCTAAGCCTTCTACTTCGAATTGATTTGAAGCTAAATCATGTGTTTCGCTTGGATTTGAAGCTAACTGGTTTGTTTCGCATGCAGTTGAAGCTAAATCATGTATATCACAAGTATTTGAAGCTAAACCATTTGTTTCGCATGTATTTGAACCTACATCTTCTACTTCCCATTGATTTGAAGCTAAATCATGTATTTTGCTTGGATTTGAAGCTAACTCGTTTGTTTCGCATGCACTTGAAGATAAATTATGTATATCACAAGTATTTGAAGCTAAACCATTTGTTTCTCATGGATTTGAAGGTAAATCTTCTACTTCCCAATGATTTGAAGTTAAATCATGTGTTACGCTTGGATTTAAAGCTCACTCGTTTGTTTCGCCTGCATTTGAAGCTATATCACTTGTATCGCAAGTATAAGAAGCTAAATAATTTGTGTTCCATGGATTTGTTGCTAAGCCTTCTACTTCGCATTGATTTGAAGTTAAATCATGTGTTTCCCTTGGGTGTGAAGCTAAATCGTTTGTTTCGCATGCAGCTGAAGCAAAATCATGTATATCACAAGTGTTTGAAGCTGAACCATTTGTTTCTCATGGATTTGAAGCTAAGCCTTCTACTTCGAATTGATTTGAAGCTAAATCATGTGTTTCGCTTGGATTTGAAGCTAACTCGTTTGTTTCGCATGCAGTTGAAGGTAAATCATGTATATCACAAGTATTTGAAGCTGAACCATTTGTTTCGCATGTATTTGAACCTAAATCTTCTACTTTGCATTGATTTCAAGTTAAATCATGTGTTTCGCTTGATTTAAAGCTCACTCGTTTGTTTCGCCTGCATTTGAAGCTAGATCACTTATATCGCAAGTATGAGAAGCTAAATAACTTGTGTTGCATGGATTTGATGCTAAGACTTCTACTTTCCATTGATTTGAAGTTAAATCATATGTTACGCTTGGATTTGAAGATCACTCGTTTGTTTCGCCTGCACTTGAAGCTATATCACTTATATCGCAAGTATTTGAAGCTAAATCATATGTGTCGCATGGATTTGAAGCTGAACCTACTACATCGCACTGATTTGAAGCTAAATCATGTGTTTCGCATGGATTTGAAGCTAAACCTTCCACATCGCATTGATTTGAAGCTAAATCATGTGTATCGCATGAATTTGAAGCTAACTCGTTAGTTTCGCATGCAGTTGTAGCTAAATAATGTATATTACAAGTATTTGTAGCTAAACCATTTGTTTTGCATGGATTTGAAGCTAAGCCTTCTACTTCGCATTCATTTGAAGCTAAATCATTTGTTTCGCATGGATTTGAATCTAAGCCTTGTCCTTCGAATCGATTTGAAGCTAAATCATGTGTTTCGTATGGATTTGAAGCTAACTCGTTTGTTTCGCATGCAGTTGTAGCTAAATAATGTATATCACAAGTATTTGTAGCTAAACCATTTGTTTTGCATGGATTTGAAGCTACGCCTTCTACTTCGCATTGATTTGAAGCTAAATCTTGTGTATCGCATGGATTTGAATCTAAACCTTCTACATCGCATTGATTTGAAGCTAAAACATTTGTTTCGCATGGATTTGAATCTAAGCCTTGTCCTTCGAATTGATTTGAAGCTAAATCATGTGTTTCGTATGGGTTTGAAGCTAAACCTTCTACATCACATTGATTTGAAGCTAAACCTTCTACATTCTATTGATTTGAAGCTAAACCTTCTTCATCGCATTGATTTGCAGCTAAATTATGTGTTTCGCATGGATTTGAAGCTAACTCGATTGTTTCGCATGCAGTTGGAGCTAAATCATGTATATCACAAGTATTTGAAGCTAAACCATTTGTTTCGCCTGCATTTGAAGCTATATCACTTGTATCGCAAGTATAAGAAGCTAAATAATTTGTGTTCCATGGATTTGTTGCTAAGCCTTCTACTTCGCATTGATTTGAAGTTAAATCATGTGTTTCCCTTGGGTGTAAAGCTAAATCGTTTGTTTCGCATGCAGCTGAAGCAAAATCATGTATATCACAAGTATTGATGCTAAACTATTTGTTTCGCATTGATTTGAAGGTAAGCACTCTAGTTCGCATTGATTTGAAATTAAATGATGTGATTCCTTTGAATTTGTAGCTAACTCGTTTGTTTCACTTGCAGTTGAAGTTAAATGATGTATATCACAAGTGTTTGAAGCTGAACCATTTGTTTCTCATGGATTTGAAGCTAAGCCTTCTACTTCGAATTGATTTGAAGCTAAATCATGTGTTTCGCTTGGATTTGAAGCTAACTCGTTTGTATCGCATGCAGTTGAAGCTAAATCATGTATATCACAAGTATTTGAAGCTAAAACATTTGTTTCGCATGGATTTGAAGGTAAATCTACTTCCCATTGATTTGAAGTTAAATCATGTGTTACGCTTGGATTTAAAGCTCAGTCGTGTGTTTCGCCTGCATTTGAAGCTATATCGCTTGAATCGCATGTATATGAAGCTAAATAATTTGTGTCGCATGGATTTGATGCTAAGCCTTCTATTTCGCATTGATTTGAAGCTAAATCATGTGTTTCGCTTGGATTTGAAGCTAACTCGATTGTTTCGCATGCAGTTGGAGCTAAATCATGTATATCACAAGTATTTGAAGCTAAACCATTTGTTTCGCCTGCATTGAAAGCTATATCACTTGTATCGCAAGTATAAGAAGCTAAATAATTTGTGTTCCATGGATTTGTTGCTAAGCCTTCTACTTCGCATTGATTTGAAGTTAAATCATGTGTTTCCCTTGGGTGTGAAGCTAAATCGTTTGTTTCGCATGCAGCTGAAGCAAAATCATGTATATCACAAGTATTGATGCTAAACGATTTGTTTCGCATTGATTTGAAGGTAAGCACTCTAGTTCGCATTGATTTGAAATTAAATGATGTGATTCCTTTGAATTTGTATCTAACTCGTTTGTTTCACTTGCAGTTGAAGTTAAATGGTGTATATCACAAGTGTTTGAAGCTGAACCATTTGTTTCTCATGGATTTGAAGCTAAGCCTTCTACTTCGAATTGATTTGAAGCTAAATCATGTGTTTCGCTTGGATTTGAAGCTAACTCGTTTGTATCGCATGCAGTTGAAGCTAAATCATGTATATCACAAGTATTTGAAGCTAAACCATTTGTTTCGCATGGATTTGAAGGTAAATCTACTTCCCATTGATTTGAAGTTAAATCATGTGTTACGCTTGGATTTAAAGCTCACTCGTGTGTTTCGCCTGCATTTGAAGCTATATCACTTGTATCACATGTATATGAAGCTAAATAATTTGTGTCGCATGGATTTGATGCTAAGGCTTCTATTTCGCATTGATTTGAAGCTAAATCATGTGTTTTGCTTGGATTTGAAGCTAACTCGTTTGTTTCGCATGCAGATGAAGGTAAATCATGTATATCACAAGTATTTGAAGCTGAACCATTCGTTTCGCATGTATTTGAACCTAAATCTTCTACTTCGCATTGATTTGAAGTTAAATCATGTGTTGCGCTTGGATTTGAAGATCACTCGTTTGTTTCGGCTGCATTTGAAGCTATATCACTTATATCGCAAGTATATGAAGCTAAACAATTTGTGTCGCATGGATTTGATGCTAAGCCTTCTATTTCGCATTGATTTGAATCTAAATCATGTGTTTCGCTTGGATTAGAAGCTAACTCGTTTGTTTCGCATGCAGTTGAAGCTAAATCATGTATATCACAAGTATTTGAAGCTGAACCATTTGTTTCGCATGGATTGGGAGGTACATCTTCTACTTCCCATTGATTTGAAGTTAAATCATGTCTTACGCTTGGATTTGAGGATCACTCGTTTGTTTCGCCTGCATTTGAAGCTAGATCACTTATATCGCAAGTATGAGCAGCTAATTAACTTGCGTTGCATGGATTTGATGCTAAGCCTTCTACTTCCCATTGATTTGAAGTTAAATCATGTGTTACGGTTGGATTTGAAGATCACTCGTTTGTTTCGCATGCAGTTGAAGGTAAATCATGTATATCACAAGTATTTGAAGCTGAACCATTCGTTTCGCATGTATTTGAACCTAAATCTTCTACTTCGCATTGATTTGTAGTTAAATCATGTGTTGCGCTTGGATTTGAAGATCACTCGTTTGTTTCGGCTGCATTTGAAGCTATATCACTTATATCGCAAGTATATGAAGCTAAATAATTTGTGTCGCATGGATTTGATGCTAAGCCTTCTATTTCGCATTGATTTGAGGCTAAATCATGTGTTTCGCTTGGATTTGAAGCTAACTCGTTTGTTTCGCATGCAGTTGAAGGTAAATCATGTATATCACAAGTATTTGAAGCTGAACCATTTGTTTCGCATGGATTTGGAGGTACATCTTCTACTTCCCATTGATTTGAAGTTAAATCATGTGTTACGCTTGGATTTGAGGATCACTCGTTTGTTTCGCCTGCATTTGAAGCTATATCACTTATATCGCAAGTATAAGAAGCTAAATAATTTGTGTTGCATGGATTTGATGCTAAGCCTTCTACTTCGCATTGATTTGAAGTTAAATCATGTGTTTCCCTTGGGTGTGAAGCTAAATCGTTTGTTTCGCATGCATCTGAAGCCAAATTATGTATATTACAAGTATTTGAAGCTAAACCATTTGTTTCCCATGGATTTGAAGATAAACCTCACACTTCGCATTGATTTGAAGCTAACTCGTTTCTTTCGCATGCAGTTGAAGCTAAATCAACTATATCAAAAGTACTTGAAGCAGAATCATTTGATTCGCATGGATTTGAAGCTAAGCCTTCTACTTCGCATTGATTTGAAACTAAATCATGTGTTTCACTTGGATATGAAGCTAACTCGTTTGTTTTGCATGCAGTTGAATATAAATTATGTATATCACAAGTATTTGAAGCTAAACCATTAGTTTCCCATTGATTTGGAGCTAAGCCTTCTACTTCGCATTGATTTGAAGTTAAATCATGTGTTTCCCTTGTGTGTGAAGCTAAGTAGTTTGTGTCGCATGCAGCTGAAGCAAAATCATGTATATCACAAGTATTTGAAGCTAAACCATTTGTTTCGCATGGATTTGAAGGTAAATCTTCTACTTCGAATTGATTTGAAGCTAATTCATGTGTTTCGCTTGGATTTGAAGCTAACTCGTTTGTTTCGCATGCAGTTGAAGGTAAATCATGTATATCACAAGTATTTGAAGCTGAACCATTCGTTTCGCATGTATTTGAACCAAAATCTTCTACTTCGCATTGATTTGAAGTTAAATCATGTGTTTCGCTTGGATTTGAGGCTAACTCGTTTGTTTCGCCTGCATTTGAAGCTATATCACTTATATCGCAAGTATAAGAAGCTAAATAATTTGTGTTGCCTGAATTTGATGCTAAGCCTTCTACTTCCCATTGATTTGAAGTTAAATCATGTGTTACGCTTGGATTTAAAGCTCACTCGTGTGTTTCGCCTGCATTTGAAGCTATATCACTTGTATCACATGTATATGAAGCTAAATAATTTGTGTCGCATGGATTTGATGCTAAGGCTTCTATTTCGCATTGATTTGAAGCGAAATCATGTGTTTTGCTTGGATTTGAAGCTAACTCGTTTGTTTCGCATGCAGATGAAGGTAAATCATGTATATCACAAGTATTTGAAGCTGAACCATTCGTTTCGCATGTATTTGAACCTAAATCTTCTACTTCGCATTGATTTGAAGTTAAATCATGTGTTGCGCTTGGATTTGAAGATCACTCGTTTGTTTCGGCTGCATTTGAAGCTATATCACTTATATCGCAAGTATATGAAGCTAAATAATTTGTGTCGCATGGATTTGATGCTAAGCCTTCTATTTCGCATTGATTTGAAGCTAAATCATGTGTTTCGCTTGGATTTGAAGCTAACTCGTTTGTTTCGCATGCAGTTGAAGGTAAATCATGTATATCACAAGTATTTGATGCTGAACCATTTGTTTCGCATGGATTTGGAGGTACATCTTCTACTTCCCATTGATTTGAAGTTAAATCATGTGTTACGCTTGGATTTGAGGATCACTCGTTTGTTTCGCCTGCATTTGAAGCTATATCACTTATATCGCAAGTATAAGAAGCTAAATAATTTGTGTTGCATGGATTTGATGCTAAGCCTTCTACTTCGCATTGATTTGAAGTTAAATCATGTGTTTCCCTTGGGTGTGAAGCTAAATCGTTTGTTTCGCATGCATCTGAAGCCAAATTATGTATATTACAAGTATTTGAAGCTAAACCATTTGTTTCCCATGGATTTGAAGATAAACCTCACACTTCGCATTGATTTGAAGCTAACTCGTTTCTTTCGCATGCAGTTGAAGCTAAATCAACTATATCAAAAGTACTTGAAGCAGAATCATTTGATTCGCATGGATTTGAAGCTAAGCCTTCTACTTCGCATTGATTTGAAACTAAATCATGTGTTTCACTTGGATATGAAGCTAACTCGTTTGTTTTGCATGCAGTTGAATATAAATTATGTATATCACAAGTATTTGAAGCTAAACCATTAGTTTCCCATTGATTTGGAGCTAAGCCTTCTACTTCGCATTGATTTGAAGTTAAATCATGTGTTTCCCTTGTGTGTGAAGCTAAGTCGTTTGTGTCGCATGCAGCTGAAGCAAAATCATGTATATCACAAGTATTTGAAGCTAAACCATTTGTTTCGCATGGATTTGAAGGTAAATCTTCTACTTCGAATTGATTTGAAGCTAATTCATGTGTTTCGCTTGGATTTGAAGCTAACTCGTTTGTTTCGCATGCAGTTGAAGGTAAATCATGTATATCACAAGTATTTGAAGCTGAACCATTCGTTTCGCATGTATTTGAACCAAAATCTTCTACTTCGCATTGATTTGAAGTTAAATCATGTGTTTCGCTTGGATTTGAGGCTAACTCGTTTGTTTCGCCTGCATTTGAAGCTATATCACTTATATCGCAAGTATAAGAAGCTAAATAATTTGTGTTGCCTGAATTTGATGCTAAGCCTTCTACTTCCCATTGATTTGAAGTTAAATCATGTGTTACGCTTGGATTTAAAGCTCACTCGTGTGTTTCGCCTGCATTTGAAGCTATATCACTTGTATCACATGTATATGAAGCTAAATAATTTGTGTCGCATGGATTTGATGCTAAGGCTTCTATTTCGCATTGATTTGAAGCTAAATCATGTGTTTTGCTTGGATTTGAAGCTAACTCGTTTGTTTCGCATGCAGATGAAGGTAAATCATGTATATCACAAGTATTTGAAGCTGAACCATTCGTTTCGCATGTATTTGAACCTAAATCTTCTACTTCGCATTGATTTGAAGTTAAATCATGTGTTGCGCTTGGATTTGAAGATCACTCGTTTGTTTCGGCTGCATTTGAAGCTATATCACTTATATCGCAAGTATATGAAGCTAAACAATTTGTGTCGCATGGATTTGATGCTAAGCCTTCTATTTCGCATTGATTTGAATCTAAAACATGTGTTTCGCTTGGATTTGAAGCTAACTCGTTTGTTTCGCATGCAGTTGAAGCTAAATCATGTATATCACAAGTATTTGAAGCTGAACCATTTGTTTCGCATTGATTGGGAGGTACATCTTCTACTTCCCATTGATTTGAAGTTAAATCATGTCTTACGCTTGGATTTGAGGATCACTCGTTTGTTTCGCCTGCATTTGAAGCTAGATCACTTATATCGCAAGTATGAGCAGCTAATTAACTTGCGTTGCATGGATTTGATGCTAAGCCTTCTACTTCCCATTGATTTGAAGTTAAATCATGTGTTACGGTTGGATTTGAAGATCACTCGTTTGTTTCGCATGCAGTTGAAGGTAAATCATGTATATCACAAGTATTTGAAGCTGAACCATTCGTTTCGCATGTATTTGAACCTAAATCTTCTACTTCGCATTGATTTGTAGTTAAATCATGTGTTGCGCTTGGATTTGAAGATCACTCGTTTGTTTCGGCTGCATTTGAAGCTATATCACTTATATCGCAAGTATATGAAGCTAAATAATTTGTGTCGCATGGATTTGATGCTAAGCCTTCTATTTCGCATTGATTTGAGGCTAAATCATGTGTTTCGCTTGGATTTGAAGCTAACTCGTTTGTTTCGCATGCAGTTGAAGGTAAATCATGTATATCACAAGTATTTGAAGCTGAACCATTTGTTTCGCATGGATTTGGAGGTACATCTTCTACTTCCCATTGATTTGAAGTTAAATCATGTGTTACGCTTGGATTTGAGGATCACTCGTTTGTTTCGCCTGCATTTGAAGCTATATCACTTATATCGCAAGTATAAGAAGCTAAATAATTTGTGTTGCATGGATTTGATGCTAAGCCTTCTACTTCGCATTGATTTGAAGTTAAATCATGTGTTTCCCTTGGGTGTGAAGCTAAATCGTTTGTTTCGCATGCATCTGAAGCCAAATTATGTATATTACAAGTATTTGAAGCTAAACCATTTGTTTCCCATGGATTTGAAGATAAACCTCACACTTCGCATTGATTTGAAGCTAACTCGTTTCTTTCGCATGCAGTTGAAGCTAAATCAACTATATCAAAAGTACTTGAAGCAGAATCATTTGATTCGCATGGATTTGAAGCTAAGCCTTCTACTTCGCATTGATTTGAAACTAAATCATGTGTTTCACTTGGATATGAAGCTAACTCGTTTGTTTTGCATGCAGTTGAATATAAATTATGTATATCACAAGTATTTGAAGCTAAACCATTAGTTTCCCATTGATTTGGAGCCAAGCCTTCTACTTCGCATTGATTTGAAGTTAAATCATGTGTTTCCCTTGTGTGTGAAGCTAAGTCGTTTGTGTCGCATGCAGCTGAAGCAAAATCATGTATATCACAAGTATTTGAAGCTAAACCATTTGTTTCGCATGGATTTGAAGGTAAATCTTCTACTTCGAATTGATTTGAAGCTAATTCATGTGTTTCGCTTGGATTTGAAGCTAACTCGTTTGTTTCGCATGCAGTTGAAGGTAAATCATGCATATCACAAGTATTTGAAGCTGAACCATTCGTTTCGCATGTATTTGAACCAAAATCTTCTACTTCGCATTGATTTGAAGCTAAATCATGTGTTTCGCTTGGATTTGAGGCTAACTCGTTTGTTTCGCATGCAGTTGAAGGTAAATCATGTATATCACAAGTATTTGAAGCTGAACCATTCGTTTCGCATGTATTTGAACCTAAATCTTCCACTTCGCATTGATTTGAATTTAAATCATGTGTTGCGCTTGGATTTGAAGATCACTCGTTTGTTTCGCCTGCATTTGAAGCTATATCACTTATATCGCAAGTATATGAAGCTAAATAATTTGTGTCGCATGGATTTGATGCTAAGGCTTCTATTTCGCATTGATTTGAAGCTAAATCATGTGTTTTGCTTGGATTTGAAGCTAACCCGTTTGTTTCGCATGCAGTTGAAGGTAAATCATGTATATCACAAGTATTTGAAGATAAACCATTTGTTTCGCATGTATTTCAACTTAAATCTTCTACTTCGCATTGATTTGAAGTTAAATCATGTGTTGCGCTTGGATTTGAAGATCACTCGTTTGTTTCGGCTGCATTTGAAGCTATATCACTTATATCGCAAGTATATGAAGCTAAATAATTTGTGTCGCATGGATTTGATGCTAAGCCTTCTACTTCGCATTGATTTGAAGTTAAATCATGTGTTTCCCTTGTGTGTGAAGCTAAGTCGTTTGTGTCGCATGCAGCTGAAGCAAAATCATGTATATCACAAGTATTTGAAGCTAAACCATTTGTTTCGCATGCAGTTGAAGGTAAATCATGTATATCACAAGTATTTGAAGCTAAACCATTTGTTTCGCATGGATTTGAAGGTAAATCTTCTACTTCCCATTGATTTGAAGTTAAATCATGTGTTACGATTGGATTTAAAGCTCACTCGTTTGTTTCGCCTGCATTTGAAGATAGATCACTTATATCGCAAGTATGAGAAGCTAATTAACTTGCGTTGCATGGATTTGATGCTAAGCCTTCTACTTCCCATTGATTTGAAGTTAAATCATGTGTTGCGCTTGGATTTGAAGATCACTCGTGTGTTTCGCCTGCATTTGAAGCTATATCACTTGTATCACATGTATATGAAGCTAAATAATTTGTGTCGCATGGATTTGATGCTAAGGCTTCTATTTCGCGTTGATTTGAAGCTAAATCATGTGTTTTGCTTGGATTTGAAGCTAACTCGTTTGTTTCGCATGCAGTTGAAGGTAAATCATGTATATCACAAGTATTTGAAGCTGAACCATTCGTTTCGCATGTATTTGAACCAAAATCTTCTACTTCGCATTGATTTGAAGTTAAATCATGTGTTTCGCTTGGATTTGAGGCTAACTCGTTTGTTTCGCCTGCATTTGAAGCTATATCACTTATATCGCAAGTATAAGAAGCTAAATAATTTGTGTTGCCTGAATTTGATGCTAAGCCTTCTACTTCCCATTGATTTGAAGTTAAATCATGTGTTACGCTTGGATTTAAAGCTCACTCGTGTGTTTCGCCTGCATTTGAAGCTATATCACTTGTATCACATGTATATGAAGCTAAATAATTTGTGTCGCATGGATTTGATGCTAAGGCTTCTATTTCGCATTGATTTGAAGCTAAATCATGTGTTTTGCTTGGATTTGAAGCTAACTCGTTTGTTTCGCATGCAGATGAAGGTAAATCATGTATATCACAAGTATTTGAAGCTGAACCATTCGTTTCGCATGTATTTGAACCTAAATCTTCTACTTCGCATTGATTTGAAGTTAAATCATGTGTTGCGCTTGGATTTGAAGATCACTCGTTTGTTTCGGCTGCATTTGAAGCTATATCACTTATATCGCAAGTATATGAAGCTAAACAATTTGTGTCGCATGGATTTGATGCTAAGCCTTCTATTTCGCATTGATTTGAATCTAAATCATGTGTTTCGCTTGGATTTGAAGCTAACTCGTTTGTTTCGCATGCAGTTGAAGCTAAATCATGTATATCACAAGTATTTGAAGCTGAACCATTTGTTTCGCATGGATTGGGAGGTACATCTTCTACTTCCCATTGATTTGAAGTTAAATCATGTCTTACGCTTGGATTTGAGGATCACTCGTTTGTTTCGCCTGCATTTGAAGCTAGATCACTTATATCGCAAGTATGAGCAGCTAATTAACTTGCGTTGCATGGATTTGATGCTAAGCCTTCTACTTCCCATTGATTTGAATTTAAATCATGTGTTACGGTTGGATTTGAAGATCACTCGTTTGTTTCGCATGCAGTTGAAGGTAAATCATGTATATCACAAGTATTTGAAGCTGAACCATTCGTTTCGCATGTATTTGAACCTAAATCTTCTACTTCGCATTGATTTGTAGTTAAATCATGTGTTGCGCTTGGATTTGAAGATCACTCGTTTGTTTCGGCTGCATTTGAAGCTATATCACTTATATCGCAAGTATATGAAGCTAAATAATTTGTGTCGCATGGATTTGATGCTAAGCCTTCTATTTCGCATTGATTTGAGGCTAAATCATGTGTTTCGCTTGGATTTGAAGCTAACTCGTTTGTTTCGCATGCAGTTGAAGGTAAATCATGTATATCACAAGTATTTGAAGCTGAACCATTTGTTTCGCATGGATTTGGAGGTACATCTTCTACTTCCCATTGATTTGAAGTTAAATCATGTGTTACGCTTGGATTTGAGGATCACTCGTTTGTTTCGCCTGCATTTGAAGCTATATCACTTATATCGCAAGTATAAGAAGCTAAATAATTTGTGTTGCATGGATTTGATGCTAAGCCTTCTACTTCGCATTGATTTGAAGTTAAATCATGTGTTTCCCTTGGGTGTGAAGCTAAATCGTTTGTTTCGCATGCATCTGAAGCCAAATTATGTATATTACAAGTATTTGAAGCTAAACCATTTGTTTCCCATGGATTTGAAGATAAACCTCACACTTCGCATTGATTTGAAGCTAACTCGTTTCTTTCGCATGCAGTTGAAGCTAAATCAACTATATCAAAAGTACTTGAAGCAGAATCATTTGATTCGCATGGATTTGAAGCTAAGCCTTCTACTTCGCATTGATTTGAAACTAAATCATGTGTTTCACTTGGATATGAAGCTAACTCGTTTGTTTTGCATGCAGTTGAATATAAATTATGTATATCACAAGTATTTGAAGCTAAACCATTAGTTTCCCATTGATTTGGAGCCAAGCCTTCTACTTCGCATTGATTTGAAGTTAAATCATGTGTTTCCCTTGTGTGTGAAGCTAAGTCGTTTGTGTCGCATGCAGCTGAAGCAAAATCATGTATATCACAAGTATTTGAAGCTAAACCATTTGTTTCGCATGG
Source organism: Megalopta genalis (assembly GCF_051020955.1). NCBI lineage: Eukaryota > Metazoa > Arthropoda > Insecta > Hymenoptera > Halictidae > Megalopta > Megalopta genalis. Next base: position 64,583 of record NW_027477001.1, on the reverse strand, counting down.
ATTTGAAGGTAAATCTTCTACTTCGAATTGATTTGAAGCTAATTCATGTGTTTCGCTTGGATTTGAAGCTAACTCGTTTGTTTCGCATGCAGTTGAAGGTAAATCATGCATATCACAAGTATTTGAAGCTGAACCATTCGTTTCGCATGTATTTGAACCAAAATCTTCTACTTCGCATTGATTTGAAGTTAAATCATGTGTTTCGCTTGGATTTGAGGCTAACTCGTTTGTTTCGCATGCAGTTGAAGCTATATCACTTATATCGCAAGTATATGAAGCTAAATAATTTGTGTCGCATGGATTTGATGCTAAGCCTTCTATTTCGCATTGATTTGAAGCTAAATCATGTGTTTCGCTTGGATTTGAAGCTAACTCGTTTGTTTCGCATGCAGTTGAAGGTAAATCATGTATATCACAAGTATTTGAAGCTGAACCATTCGTTTCGCATGTATTTGAACCTAAATCTTCCACTTCGCATTGATTTGAATTTAAATCATGTGTTGCACTTGGATTTGAAGATCACTCGTTTGTTTCGCCTGCATTTGAAGCTATATCACTTATATCGCAAGTATATGAAGCTAAATAATTTGTGTCGCATGGATTTGATGCTAAGGCTTCTATTTCGCATTGATTTGAAGCTAAATCATGTGTTTTGCTTGGATTTGAAGCTAACCCGTTTGTTTCGCATGCAGTTGAAGGTAAATCATGTATATCACAAGTATTTGAAGATAAACCATTTGTTTCGCATGTATTTCAACTTAAATCTTCTACTTCGCATTGATTTGAAGTTAAATCATGTGTTGCGCTTGGATTTGAAGATCACTCGTTTGTTTCGGCTGCATTTGAAGCTATATCACTTATATCGCAAGTATATGAAGCTAAATAATTTGTGTCGCATGGATTTGATGCTAAGCCTTCTACTTCGCATTGATTTGAAGTTAAATCATGTGTTTCCCTTGTGTGTGAAGCTAAGTCGTTTGTGTCGCATGCAGCTGAAGCAAAATCATGTATATCACAAGTATTTGAAGCTAAACCATTTGTTTCGCATGCAGTTGAAGGTAAATCATGTATATCACAAGTATTTGAAGCTAAACCATTTGTTTCGCATGGATTTGAAGGTAAATCTTCTACTTCCCATTGATTTGAAGTTAAATCATGTGTTACGATTGGATTTAAAGCTCACTCGTTTGTTTCGCCTGCATTTGAAGATAGATCACTTATATCGCAAGTATGAGAAGCTAATTAACTTGCGTTGCATGGATTTGATGCTAAGCCTTCTACTTCCCATTGATTTGAAGTTAAATCATGTGTTGCGCTTGGATTTGAAGATCACTCGTGTGTTTCGCCTGCATTTGAAGCTATATCACTTGTATCACATGTATATGAAGCTAAATAATTTGTGTCGCATGGATTTGATGCTAAGGCTTCTATTTCGCGTTGATTTGAAGCTAAATCATGTGTTTTGCTTGGATTTGAAGCTAACTCGTTTGTTTCGCATGCAGTTGAAGGTAAATCATGTATATCACAAGTATTTGAAGCTGAACCATTCGTTTCGCATGTATTTGAACCAAAATCTTCTACTTCGCATTGATTTGAAGTTAAATCATGTGTTTCGCTTGGATTTGAGGCTAACTCGTTTGTTTCGCCTGCATTTGAAGCTATATCACTTATATCGCAAGTATAAGAAGCTAAATAATTTGTGTTGCCTGAATTTGATGCTAAGCCTTCTACTTCCCATTGATTTGAAGTTAAATCATGTGTTACGCTTGGATTTAAAGCTCACTCGTGTGTTTCGCCTGCATTTGAAGCTATATCACTTGTATCACATGTATATGAAGCTAAATAATTTGTGTCGCATGGATTTGATGCTAAGGCTTCTATTTCGCATTGATTTGAAGCTAAATCATGTGTTTTGCTTGGATTTGAAGCTAACTCGTTTGTTTCGCATGCAGATGAAGGTAAATCATGTATATCACAAGTATTTGAAGCTGAACCATTCGTTTCGCATGTATTTGAACCTAAATCTTCTACTTCGCATTGATTTGAAGTTAAATCATGTGTTGCGCTTGGATTTGAAGATCACTCGTTTGTTTCGGCTGCATTTGAAGCTATATCACTTATATCGCAAGTATATGAAGCTAAACAATTTGTGTCGCATGGATTTGATGCTAAGCCTTCTATTTCGCATTGATTTGAATCTAAATCATGTGTTTCGCTTGGATTTGAAGCTAACTCGTTTGTTTCGCATGCAGTTGAAGCTAAATCATGTATATCACAAGTATTTGAAGCTGAACCATTTGTTTCGCATGGATTGGGAGGTACATCTTCTACTTCCCATTGATTTGAAGTTAAATCATGTCTTACGCTTGGATTTGAGGATCACTCGTTTGTTTCGCCTGCATTTGAAGCTAGATCACTTATATCGCAAGTATGAGCAGCTAATTAACTTGCGTTGCATGGATTTGATGCTAAGCCTTCTACTTCCCATTGATTTGAATTTAAATCATGTGTTACGGTTGGATTTGAAGATCACTCGTTTGTTTCGCATGCAGTTGAAGGTAAATCATGTATATCACAAGTATTTGAAGCTGAACCATTCGTTTCGCATGTATTTGAACCTAAATCTTCTACTTCGCATTGATTTGTAGTTAAATCATGTGTTGCGCTTGGATTTGAAGATCACTCGTTTGTTTCGGCTGCATTTGAAGCTATATCACTTATATCGCACGTATATGAAGCTAAATAATTTGTGTCGCATGGATTTGATGCTAAGCCTTCTATTTCGCATTGATTTGAAGCTAAATCATGTGTTTCGCTTGGATTTGAAGCTAACTCGTTTGTTTCGCATGCAGTTGAAGGTAAATCATGTATATCACAAGTATTTGAAGCTGAACCATTTGTTTCGCATGGATTTGGAGGTACATCTTCTACTTCCCATTGATTTGAAGTTAAATCATGTGTTACGCTTGGATTTGAGGATCACTCGTTTGTTTCGCCTGCATTTGAAGCTATATCACTTATATCGCAAGTATAAGAAGCTAAATAATTTGTGTTGCATGGATTTGATGCTAAGCCTTCTACTTCGCATTGATTTGAAGTTAAATCATGTGTTTCCCTTGGGTGTGAAGCTAAATAGTTTGTTTCGCATGCATCTGAAGCCAAATTATGTATATTACAAGTATTTGAAGCTAAACCATTTGTTTCCCATGGATTTGAAGATAAACCTCACACTTCGCATTGATTTGAAGCTAACTCGTTTCTTTCGCATGCAGTTGAAGCTAAATCAACTATATAAAAGTACTTGAAGCAGAATCATTTGATTCGCATGGATTTGAAGCTAAGCCTTCTACTTCGCATTGATTTGAAACTAAATCATGTGTTTCACTTGGATATGAAGCTAACTCGTTTGTTTTGCATGCAGTTGAATATAAATTATGTATATCACAAGTATTTGAAGCTAAACCATTAGTTTCCCATTGATTTGGAGCTAAGCCTTCTACTTCGCATTGATTTGAAGTTAAATCATGTGTTTCCCTTGTGTGTGAAGCTAAGTCGTTTGTGTCGCATGCAGCTGAAGCAAAATCATGTATATCACAAGTATTTGAAGCTAAACCATTTGTTTCGCATGGATTTGAAGGTAAATCTTCTACTTCGAATTGATTTGAAGCTAATTCATGTGTTTCGCTTGGATTTGAAGCTAACTCGTTTGTTTCGCATGCAGTTGAAGGTAAATCATGTATATCACAAGTATTTGAAGCTGAACCATTCGTTTCGCATGTATTTGAACCAAAATCTTCTACTTCGCATTGATTTGAAGTTAAATCATGTGTTTCGCTTGGATTTGAGGCTAACTCGTTTGTTTCGCCTGCATTTGAAGCTATATCACTTATATCGCAAGTATAAGAAGCTAAATAATTTTTGTTGCATGAATTTGTTTCTAAGCCTTCTACTTCCCATTGATTTGAAGTTAAATCATGTGTTACGCTTGGATTTAAAGCTCACTCGTGTGTTTCGCCTGCATTTGAAGCTATATCACTTGTATCACATGTATATGAAGCTAAATAATTTGTGTCGCATGGATTTGATGCTAAGGCTTCTATTTCGCATTGATTTGAAGCTAAATCGTGTGTTTTGCTTGGATTTGAAGCTAACTCGTTTGTTTCGCATGCAGTTGAAGGTAAATCATGTATATCACAAGTATTTGAAGCTGAACCATTCGTTTCGCATGTATTTGAACCTAAATCTTCTACTTCGCATTGATTTGAATTTAAATCATGTGTTTCGCTTGGATTTGAAGCTAACTCGTTTGTTTCGCATGCAGTTGAAGCTAAATCATGTATATCACAAGTATTTGAAGCTGAACCATTTGTTTCGCATGGATTGGGAGGTACATCTTCTACTTCCCATTGATTTGAAGTTAAATCATATGTGTCGCATGGATTTGAAGCTGAACCTTCTACATCGCATGGATTTTGAAGCTAACACGATTGATTAGTCTTCATATGAAGCTATATCACTTACACCCCATGTGTTTGAAGCTATATCATTTGTTTCGCATGGATTTGAAGCTAAATCTTCTTCATCGCATTGATTTGCAGCTAAATCATGTGTTTCGCATCGATTTGAAGCTAACTCGTTCGTTGCGCATGCAGTTAAATCTAAATAACGTATATCACAAGTATTTGAAGATAAACCATTTGATTCGCATGGATTTGAAGCTAAGCCTTCTACTTCGCATTAATTGGAAGATAAATCACGTGTTTTGCATGGATTTGAAGCTAAACCTTCTACATCGCATTGATTTGAAGCTAAATCATGTGTTTCGCCTGTATTCGAAGCTATATCACTTATATCGCAAGTATTTGAAGCTAAATCATGTGTTACGCTTGGACTTGAAGCTAAACCTTCTAAATCGCATTGATTTGAAGCTAAATCAAGTATCTCGCATGGAATTGAAGCTACCACGTTTGTTCCTACAGCTTTTGAAGCTATATCACTTATATCGCAAGTATTTTAAGCTAAATCATATGTTTCGCATGGATTTGAAGCTGAACCTACTACATCGCATTGATTTGAAGCTGAATCATGTGTTTCTCATGGATTTGAAGCTAACTCGTTCGTTTTGCCTGCAGTTGAATCTACATCACTTATATCGCAAGTGTTTGAAGCTAAATCATGTGTATCGCGTGGATTTGAAGCTACCTCGTTTGTTCATACAGCTTTTGAAGCTATATCACTTATATCGCAAGTATTTGAAGCTTAATCATATGTGTCGCATGGATTTGAAGCTGAACCTACTACATCGCATTGATTTGAAGCTAAATCTTGTGTATGGCATGGATTTGAAGGGAAACCTTCTACATCGCATTGATTTGAAGCTAAATCATGTGTATCGCATGGATTTGAAGTTAACTCGTTTGTTTCGCATGCAGTTGTAGCTAAATAATGTTTATCACAAGTATTTGTAGTTAAACCATTTGTTTTTCATGGATTTGAAGCCAAGCCTTATACTTCGCATTCATTTGAAGCTAAATCATTTGTTTCGCATGGATTTGAATCTAAGCCTTGTCCTTCGAATTGATTTGAATCTAAATCGTGTGTGTCGTATGGATTTGAAGCTAAACCTTCTTCATCGCATTGATTTGCAGCTAAATCATGTGTTTCGCATGGATTAGAAGCTAACTCGTTCGTTGCGCATGCAGTTAAATCTAAATAACGTATATCACAAGAATTTGAGGCTAAACCTTTTGATTCGCATGGATTTGAAGATAAGCCTTCTACTTCGCATTAATTGGAAGAAAAATCACGTGTTTTGCATGGATTTGAAGCTAAACCTTCTACCTCGCATTGATTTGAAGCTAAATCATGTGTTTCGTATGTTTTTGAAGCTAAACCTTCTACATCGCATTGACTTGAAGCTAAACCTTCTACAAACTATTGATTTGAAGCTAAACCTTCTACCTCTTATTGTCTTCAAGCTAAACCTTCTACATCGCATTGATTTGCAGCTAAATAATGTGTTTCGCATGGATTTGAAACTAACTTGTTCGGTTCGTCTGCAGTTGAATCTACATGACTTATATCGCTAGTATTTGAAGCTAAATCATGTGTATCGCGTGGATTTTGAAGCTAACTCGTTTGATTAGTCTTCATTTGAAGCTATATCACTTACACCACAAGTGTTTGAAGCTATATCATTTGTTTCGCATGGATTTGAAGCTATGCCTTCTTCATCGCATTGATTTGCAGATAAATCATGTGTTTCGCATGGATTTGAAGCTAAACCTTCTACATCGCATTTATTTGAAGCTGAATCATGTGTTTTGCATGGATTTGAAGCTAAACCTTCTACATCGCATTGATTTGAAGCTAAATCATGTGTTTCGCATGCAGTTGAAGCTAAATCATATCTTTCACAAGGTATTTGAAGATGAACAATTTGCATTGCATTGATTTGAACCCGAGCCTTCTACTTCGCACTGATTTGCAGCTAAATAATGTGTTTCGCATGGATTTGAAGCTAAACCTTCTACATCGCATTGATTTGAAGCTAAATCATGTGCATCGCATGGATTTGAAGTTAACTCGTTTGTTTCGCATGCAGTTGTAGCTAAATAATGTATATCACAAGTATTTGTAGTTAAACCATTTGTTTTGCATGGATTTGAAGCCAAGCCTTCTACTTCGCATTCATTTGAAGCTAAATCATTTGTTTCGCATGGATTTGAAGCCAAGCCTTCTACTTCGCATTCATTTGAAGCTAAATCATTTGTTTCGTATGGATTTGAATATAAGCTTTGTCCTTCGAATTGATTTGAATCTAAATCATGTGTGTCGTATGGATTTGAAGCTAAACCTTCTACATCGCATTTATTTGAAGCTAAACCTTCTATATTCTATTGATTTGAAGCTAAACCATCTACCTCTTATTGATTTGAAGCAAATCTTCTACATCGCATTGATTTGAAGATAAATCGTGTGTTTCGCATTGATTTGAAGCTAACTCGTTAGTTTCGCATGCAGTTGTAGCTAAATAATCTATATCACAAGTATTTGTAGCTAAACCAGTTGATTCGCATGGATTTGAAGCTAAGCCTTCTACTTCGCATTAATTTGAAGATAAATCACGTGGTTTGCATGGATTTGAAGCTAAACCTTCTACATCGCATTGATTTGAAGCTAAATCATGTGTTTCGCACTGATTTGAAGCTAAATCATGTGTTTCGCACTGATTTGAAGCTAAATCATGTGTTTCGCATGCAGATGAAGCTAAATCATGTCATTCACATGTTTTTGAAGATGAACCATTTGAGTTGCATTGATTTGAACCCGAGCCTTCTACTTCGCACTGATTTGCAGCTAAATAATGTGTTTCGCATGGATTTGAAGCTAAACATTCTACATCGCATTGACTTGAAGCTAAACCTGCTACATCTTATTGATTTGAACCTAAATCATGTGATTCGCATGGAGTTGAAGCTAACCCGTTTGTTTCGACAGCATTTGAAGCTGTATCACTTATATCGCAAGCATCTGAAGCTAAATCATTTGTTTCCCATGGATTTGAAGCTAAACCTTCTTCATCGCATTGATTTGCAGCTAAATCATGTGTTTCGCATGGATTTGAAGCTAACTCGTTCGTTGCGCATGCAGTTGAAGCTATTTCACCTATTTCCGAAGTGTTTGAATCTCAATCGTTTGTTCTGCATGGATATGAAGCTAATCCTTCTACTTCGCATTGATTTGAAGCTACATCATGTGTATCGTATGGATTTTGAAGCTAACTCGTTTGATTCGTCTGCATTTGAAGCTATATCACCTATATCCGAAGTATTTGAAGCTCAATCGTTTGTTCCGCTTGGATTTGAAGATTAATCTTCTACATCGCATTGATTTGAAGCTTAATCGTGTGTTTTGCATGAATATGAAGCTAACTCTTTTGTTTCCCCTGCATTTGAAGCTATATCAGTTATATCGCAAGTATCTGACGCTAAATCATTTGTGTCGCATGGGTTTGAAGCTAAACCTGCAACATCTTATTGATTTGAAGCTAAATCGTGTGTTTAGCATCGAGTTGAAGCTACCCATTTGTTTCGTCAGCATTTGAAGCTATATCACTCATATCGCAAGTATCAGAATCTAAATCATTTGTTTCCCATGGATTTGAAGCTAAACCTTCTACATCGCATTGATTTGCATCTAAATCATGTGTTTTGCATGGATTTGAAGCTAAACCTTCTACATCGCATTGGTTTGAAGCTAAATCGTACGTTTCGCATGGATTTGAAGCTAACTCGTTTGTTTCGCCTGTATTTGAAGCTATATCACTTATATCGCAAGTATTTGAAGCTAAATCATGTGTTTCGCTTCGATTTGAAGCTAAACCTTCTACATCGCATTGGTTTGAAGCTAAATCGTACGTTTCGCATGGATTTGAAGCTAACTCGTTTGTTTCGCCTGTATTTGAAGCTATATCACTTATATCGCAAGTATTTGAAGCTAAATCATATGTGTCGCATGGATTTGAAGCTAAACCTTCTACATCGCATTGATTTGAAGCTAAATCGTGTGTTTCGCATGGATTTGAAGTTAACTCGTTTGTTTCACATGCAGTTGTAGCTAAATAATGTATATCACAAGCATTTCTAGCTAAACCATTTGTTTCGCATGGATTTGAAGCTAAGCCTTCTACTTCGCATTGATTTGAAGCTAAATCATTTGTTTCGCATGGAATTGAAGCTACCTCGTTTGTTCCTCCTGCTTTTGAAGCTATATCACTTATATCGCAAATATTTGAAGCTAAATCATATGTGTCGCATGGATTTGAAGCTGAACCTACTACATCGCATTGATTTGGAGCTAAATCTTGTGTATCGCATGGATTTGAAGCTAAACCTTCTACATCGCATTGATTTGCAGGCTAAATCATGTGTTTCGCATGGATTTGAAGCTACTTCATTTATGTCGCAAGTATTTGATGGTAACTCATTTATTTCGCATGGATTACATTCTAAGCCTTCAACTTCGCATTGATTTGAAGCTAAATCATTTGTTTCGCATGGAATTGAAGCTACCTCGTTTGTTCTTCCTGCTTATGAAGCTGTATCACTTATATCGAAAGTATTTGAAGCTAAATCATATGTGTCGCATGGATTTGAAGCTGAACCTACTACATCGCATTGATTTGAAGCTAAATCGTGTGTTTCGCATGGATTTGAAGCTAACTCGTTTGTTTCGCATGCAGTTGTAGCTAAATAAAATATATCCCAAGTATTTGTAGCTCAACCCGTTGTTTCTCATGGATTTGAAGCTAAACTTTCTACATCGCATTGATTTGAAGCTAACTCGTTTGTTTCGCATGCAGTTGAAACTAAATCATGTCTTTCACAAGTATTTGAAGATGAACGATTTGAATCGCATGGATTTGTACCTGAACCTTCTACTTCGCACTGATTTGCAGCTAAATAATGTGTTTCGCATGGATTTGAAGCTAAACCTTCTATATCCCATGGATTTGAAGTTAAATCACGTGTTTTGCATGGATTTGAAGCTAAACCTTCTACATCGCATTGATTTGAAGCTAAATCATGTGTTTCGCATGCAGTTGAAGCTAACTCATGTCTTTCACAAGTATTTTAAAATGAACCATTTGCATCGCATTAATTTGAACCCGAGCCTTCTACTTCGCCCTGATATGCAGCTAAATAATGTGTTTCGCATGGATTTGAAGCTAAACCTTCTACATCGCATTGATTTGAAGCTAAATTATGTGAATCGCATGGATTTGAAGCTAACTCGTTCGTTTCGCATGCAATTGTAGCTAAATGGTGTATATCACAAGTATTTGTAGCTAAACCATTTGTTTTGCATGGATTTGAAGCTAAGCCTTCTACTTCGCATTCATTTGAAGCTAAATCATTTGTTTCGCATGGATTTGAATCTAAGCCTTGTCCTTCGAATTGATTTGAAGCTAAATCTTGTGTATGGTATGGATTTGAAGCTAAACCTTCTACATCGCATTGATTTGAAACTAAATCATGTGTTTCGCTTCTATTTGAAGCCAAATCCTTTGTTTCGCCTGCATTTGAAGCTATATTACTTATATCGCAATTATCTGAAGCTAAATCATCTGTGTCGCATGGATTTGCAGCTATACCTTCTACATAGCTTTGATTTGAAGTTAAATCATTTGTTTCGCATGGAATTGAAGCTTCCTCGTTTGTTCCTCCAGCTTTTGAAGCTATATCACTTATATCGCAAGTATTTGAAGCTAAATCATATGTGTCGCATGGATTTGAAGCTGAACCTTCTACATCGCATTGATTTGAATATAAATCTTGTGTATCGCATGGATTTGAAGTTAAAACTTCTACATCACATTGATTTGCAGCTAAATCATGTGTTTCGCATGAATTTGAAGCTAATTCGTTTGTTTCTTCTGCATTTGAAGCTACATCACTAATATCGAGAGTATTTGAAGCTAAATCATTGGTTTCGCACAGATTTGAAGCTAAACCATATACATCGCATTGATTTGAAACTAAATCATGAGTTTCGCTTCGATTTGAAGCCAAATCATGTGTTTCGTCTGCATTTGAAGCTATATTACTTATATCGCAATTATCTGAAGCTAAATCATCTGTGACGCATGGATTTGCAGCTAAACCTTCTACATAGCATTGATTTGAAGCTAAATCATGTGTTTCGCATGGATTTGAAGCTAACTCGTTCGTTGCGCATGCAGTTAAATCTTAATAACGTATATCACAAGTATTTGAAGCTAAACCATTTGATTCGCATGGATTTGAAGCTAAGCCTTCTACGTCGCATTAATTGGACGTTAAATGACGTGTTTTGCGTGGATTTGAAGCTAAACCTACTACATCGCATTGATTTGAAGCTAAATCATGTGTTTCGCATGCAGTTGAAGCTAAATCATGTCTTTCACAAGTATTTGAAGATGAACCATTTGAATCAGATTGATTTGAACCCGAGCCTTCTACTTCGCACTGATTTGCAGATAAACAATTAATTTGTTTCGCATGGATTAGAAGCTAAACCTTCTACATCCCATGGATTTGAATTTAAATCATGTGTATGGCATGGATTTGAAGCTAAACCTTCTACATCGCATTGATTTGCAGCTGAATCATGTGTTTCGCATGGATTTGAAGCTAACTGGTGCGTTTCGCCTGTATTTGAAGCTAGATCACTTATATCGCAAGTATTTGAAGCTAAATCATGTGTTTCGCTTCGATTTGAAGCTAAACCTTCTACATCGCATTGGTTTGAAGCTAAATCGTACGTTTCGCATGGATTTGAAGCTAACTCGTTTGTTTCGCCTGTATTTGAAGCTATATCACTTATATCGCAAGTATTTGAAGCTAAATCATATGTGTCGCATGGATTTGAAGCTAAACCTTCTACATCGCATTGGTTTGAAGCTAAATCGTGTGTTTCGCATGGATTTGAAGCTAACTCGTTTGTTTCACATGCAGTTGTAGCTAAATAATGTATATCACAAGCATTTCTAGCTAAACCATTTGTTTCGCATGGATTTGAAGCTAAACTTTCTACATCGCATTGATTTGAAGCTAACTCGTTTGTTTCGCATGCAGTTGAAACTAAATCATGTCTTTCACAAGTATTTGAAGATGAACGATTTGAATCGCATGGATTTGTACCTGAACCTTCTACTTCGCACTGATTTGCAGCTAAATAATGTGTTTCGCATGGATTTGAAGCTAAACCTTCTATATCCCATGGATTTGAAGTTAAATCACGTGTTTTGCATGGATTTGAAGCTAAACCTTCTACATCGCATTGATTTGAAGCTAAATCATGTGTTTCGCATGCAGTTGAAGCTAACTCATGTCTTTCACAAGTATTTTAAAATGAACCATTTGCATCGCATTAATTTGAACCCGAGCCTTCTACTTCGCCCTGATATGCAGCTAAATAATGTGTTTCGCATGGATTTGAAGCTAAACCTTCTACATCGCATTGATTTGAAGCTAAATTATGTGAATCGCATGGATTTGAAGCTAACTCGTTCGTTTCGCATGCAATTGTAGCTAAATGGTGTATATCACAAGTATTTGTAGCTAAACCATTTGTTTTGCATGGATTTGAAGCTAAGCCTTCTACTTCGCATTCATTTGAAGCTAAATCATTTGTTTCGCATGGATTTGAATCTAAGCCTTGTCCTTCGAATTGATTTGAAGCTAAATCTTGTGTATGGTATGGATTTGAAGCTAAACCTTCTACATCGCATTGATTTGAAACTAAATCATGTGTTTCGCTTCTATTTGAAGCCAAATCCTTTGTTTCGCCTGCATTTGAAGCTATATTACTTATATCGCAATTATCTGAAGCTAAATCATCTGTGTCGCATGGATTTGCAGCTATACCTTCTACATAGCTTTGATTTGAAGTTAAATCATTTGTTTCGCATGGAATTGAAGCTTCCTCGTTTGTTCCTCCAGCTTTTGAAGCTATATCACTTATATCGCAAGTATTTGAAGCTAAATCATATGTGTCGCATGGATTTGAAGCTGAACCTTCTACATCGCATTGATTTGAATATAAATCTTGTGTATCGCATGGATTTGAAGTTAAAACTTCTACATCACATTGATTTGCAGCTAAATCATGTGTTTCGCATGAATTTGAAGCTAATTCGTTTGTTTCTTCTGCATTTGAAGCTACATCACTAATATCGAGAGTATTTGAAGCTAAATCATTGGTTTCGCACAGATTTGAAGCTAAACCATATACATCGCATTGATTTGAAACTAAATCATGTGTTTCGCTTCGATTTGAAGCCAAATCATGTGTTTCGTCTGCATTTGAAGCTATATTACTTATATCGCAATTATCTGAAGCTAAATCATCTGTGACGCATGGATTTGCAGCTAAACCTTCTACATAGCATTGATTTGAAGCTAAATCATGTGTTTCGCATGGATTTGAAGCTAACTCGTTCGTTGCGCATGCAGTTAAATCTTAATAACGTATATCACAAGTATTTGAAGCTAAACCATTTGATTCGCATGGATTTGAAGCTAAGCCTTCTACGTCGCATTAATTGGACGTTAAATGACGTGTTTTGCGTGGATTTGAAGCTAAACCTACTACATCGCATTGATTTGAAGCTAAATCATGTGTTTCGCATGCAGTTGAAGCTAATCATGTCTTTCACAAGTATTTGAAGATGAACCATTTGAATCACATTGATTTGAACCCGAGCCTTCTACTTCGCACTGATTTGCAGATAAACAATTAATTTGTTTCGCATGGATTAGAAGCTAAACCTTCTACATCCCATGGATTTGAATTTAAATCATGTGTATGGCATGGATTTGAAGCTAAACCTTCTACATCGCATTGATTTGCAGCTGAATCATGTGTTTCGCATGGATTTGAAGCTAACTGGTGCGTTTCGCCTGTATTTGAAGCTAGATCACTTATATCGCAAGTATTTGAAGCTAAATCATGTGTTTCGCTTCGATTTGAAGCTAAACCTTCTACATCGCATTGGTTTGAAGCTAAATCGTACGTTTCGCATGGATTTGAAGCTAACTCGTTGTTTCGCCTGTATTTGAAGCTATATCACTTATATCGCAAGTATTTGAAGCTAAATCATATGTGTCGCATGGATTTGAAGCTAAACCTTCTACATCGCATTGGTTGAAGCTAAATCGTGTGTTTCGCATGGATTTGAAGCTAACTCGTTTGTTTCACATGCAGTTGTAGCTAAATAATGTATATCACAAGCATTTCTAGCTAAACCATTTGTTTCGCATGGATTTGAAGCTAAACTTTCTACATCGCATTGATTTGAAGCTAACTCGTTTGTTTCGCATGCAGTTGAAACTAAATCATGTCTTTCACAAGTATTTGAAGATGAACGATTTGAATCGCATGGATTTGTACCTGAACCTTCTACTTCGCACTGATTTGCAGCTAAATAATGTGTTTCGCATGGATTTGAAGCTAAACCTTCTATATCCCATGGATTTGAAGTTAAATCACGTGTTTTGCATGGATTTGAAGCTAAACCTTCTACATCGCATTGATTTGAAGCTAAATCATGTGTTTTCGCATGCAGTTGAAGCTAACTCATGTCTTTCACAAGTATTTTAAAATGAACCATTTGCATCGCATTAATTTGAACCCGAGCCTTCTACTTCGCCCTGATATGCAGCTAAATAATGTGTTTCGCATGGATTTGAAGCTAAACCTTCTACATCGCATTGATTTGAAGCTAAACTATGTGTTTCACAAGTATTTGAAAATGAACCATTTGAATCGCATTGATTGAACCCGAGCCTTCTACTTCGCACTGATTTGCAGATAAACAATTAATTTGTTTCGCATGGATGTGAAGCAAAACCTTCTACATCCCATGGATTTGAATATAAATCATGTGTTTGGCATAGATTTGAAGCTAAACCTTCTACATCGCGTTGATTTGCAGTTGAATCGTGTGTTTCGCATGGATTTGAAGCTAACTCGTGCGTTTCGCCTGTATTTGAAGCTAGATCACTTATATCGCAAGTATTTGAAGCTAAATCATGTGTTTCGCTTCGATTTGAAGCTAAACCTTCTACATCGCATTGGTTTGAAGCTAAATCGTATGTTTCGCATGATTTGAAGCTAACTCGTTTGTTTCGCCTGTATTTGAAGCTATATCACTTATATCGCAAGTATTTGAAGCTAAATCGTGTGTTTCGCTTGGATTTGAAGCTAAACCTTCTACATCGCATTGATTTGCAGGCTAAATCATGTGTTTCGCATGGATTTGAAGCTAAAACTTCTACATTCCATGGATTTGAAGTTAAATTACGTGTTTTGCAAGGATTTGAAGCTAACCCTTCTACATCGCATTGATTTGAAGCCTAAATCATGTGTTTCGCATTGATTTGAAGCTAAATCATGTCTTTCACAAGTATTTGAAAATGAACCATTTGAATCGCATTGATTTGAACCCGAGCCTTCTACTTCGCACTGATTTGCAGCTCTATAATGTGTTTCGCATGGATTTGAAGCTAAACCTTCTACATCCCATGGATTTGAATCTAAATCATGTGTTTGGCATGTATTTGAAGCTAAACCTTCTGCATCGCATTGATTTGCAGTGAATCATGTGTTTCGCATGGATTTGTAGCTAACTCGTTAGTTTCGCCTGTATTTGAAGCTAGATCACTTATATCGCAAGTATTTGAAGCTAAACCATGTGTTTCGCTTGATTTGAAGCTAAACCATCTACATCGCATTGGTTTGAAGCTAATCGTATGTTTCGCACGGATTTGAAGCTAACTCGTTTGTTTCACATGCAGTTGTAGCTAAATAATGTATATCACAAGCATTTCTAGCTAAACCATTTGTTTCGCATGGATTTGAAGCTAAGCCTTCTACTTCGCATTAATTTGAAGCTAAATCATTTGTTTCGCATGGAATTGAAGCTTCCTCGTTTGTTCCTCCTGCTTTTGAAGCTATATCACTATATCGCAAGTATTTGAAGCTAAATCATATGTGTCGCATGGATTGAAGCTGAACCTACTACATCGCATTGATTTGGAGCTAAATCTTGTGTATCGCATGGATTTGAAGCTAAACCTTCTACATCGCATTGATTTGCAGGCTAAATCATGTGTTTCGCATGGATTTGAAGCTAACTCGTTTGTTTCGTATGCAGTTGTAGCTACATAATGTATATCACAAGTATTTGTAGCTAAATCATTTGCTTCGCATGAATTTGAAGCTAAGCCTTCTACTTCGCATTGATTTGAAGCTAAATCTAGTGTATCGCATGGATTTGAAGCTAAACCTTCTACTTCGCGCTGATTTGAAGCTAAATCGTGTGTTTCGCATGGATTTGAAGCTAAACCTTCTACATCGCATTGATTTGAAGCTAAATTATGTGAATCGCATGGATTTGAAGCTAACTCGTTCGTTTCGCATGCAATTGTAGCTAAATGGTGTATATCACAAGTATTTGTAGCTAAACCATTTGTTTTGCATGGATTTGAAGCTAAGCCTTCTACTTCGCATTCATTTGAAGCTAAATCATTTGTTTCGCATGGATTTGAATCTAAGCCTTGTCCTTCGAATTGATTTGAAGCTAAATCTTGTGTATGGCATGGATTTGAAGCTAAACCTTCTACATCGCATTGATTTGAAACTAAATCATGTGTTTCGCTTCTATTTGAAGCCAAATCCTTTGTTTCGCCAGCATTTGAAGCTATATTACTTATATCGCAATTATCTGAAGCTAAATCATGTGTTTCGCATCGATTTGAAGCTAACTCGTTCGTTGCGCATGCAGTTAAATCTAAATAACGTATATCACAAGTATTTGAAGATAAACCATTTGATTCGCATGGATTTGAAGCTAAGCCTTCTACTTCGCATTAATTGGAAGATAAATCACGTGTTTTGCATGGATTTGAAGCTAAACCTTCTACATCGCATTGATTTGAAGCTAAATCATGTGTTTCGCCTGTATTCGAAGCTATATCACTTATATCGCAAGTATTTGAAGCTAAATCATGTGTTACGCTTGGACTTGAAGCTAAACCTTCTAAATCGCATTGATTTGAAGCTAAATCAAGTATCTCTCATGGAATTGAAGCTACCACGTTTGTTCCTACAGCTTTTGAAGCTATATCACTTATATCGCAAGTATTTCAAGCTAAATCATATGTTTCGCATGGATTTGAAGCTGAACCTACTACATCGCATTGATTTGAAGCTGAATCACGTGTTTCTCATGGATTTGAAGCTAACTCGTTCGTTTTGCCTGCAGTTGAATCTACATCACTTATATCGCAAGTGTTTGAAGCTAAATCATGTGTATCGCGTGGATTTGAAGCTACCTCGTTTGTTCATACAGCTTTTGAAGCTATATCACTTATATCGCAAGTATTTGAAGCTTAATCATATGTGTCGCATGGATTTGAAGCTGAACCTACTACATCGCATTGATTTGAAGCTAAATCTTGTGTATGGCATGGATTTGAAGCGAAACCTTCTACATCGCATTGATTTGAAGCTAAATCATGTGTATCGCATGGATTTGAAGTTAACTCGTTTGTTTCGCATGCAGTTGTAGCTAAATAATGTTTATCACAAGTATTTGTAGTTAAACCATTTGTTTTTCATGGATTTGAAGCCAAGCCTTATACTTCGCATTCATTTGAAGCTAAATCATTTGTTTCGCATGGATTTGAATCTAAGCCTTGTCCTTCGAATTGATTTGAATCTAAATCGTGTGTGTCGTATGGATTTGAAGCTAAACCTTCTTCATCGCATTGATTTGCAGCTATATCATGTGTTTCGCATGGATTAGAAGCTAACTCGTTCGTTGCGCATGCAGTTAAATCTAAATAACGTATATCACAAGAATTTGAAGCTAAACCTTTTGATTCGCATGGATTTGATGATAAGCCTGCTACTTCGCATTAATTGGAAGAAAAATCACGTGTTTTGCATGGATTTGAAGCTAAACCTTCTACCTCGCATTGATTTGAAGCTAAGTCATGTGTTTCGTATGTATTTGAAGCTAAACCTTCTACATCGCATTGACTTGAAGCTAAACCTTCTACAAACTATTGATTTGAAGCTAAACCTTCTACCTCTTATTGTCTTGAAGCTAAACCTTCTACATCGCATTGATTTGCAGCTAAATAATGTGTTTCGCATGGATTTGAAAGTAACTTGTTCGGTTCGTCTGCAGTTGAACCTACATGACTTATATCGCTAGTATTTGAAGCTAAATCATGTGTATCGCGTGGATTTTGAAGCTAACTCGTTTGATTAGTCTTCATTTGAAGCTATATCACTTACACCACAAGTGTTTGAAGCTAAATCATTTGTTTCGCATGGATTTGAAGCTATGCCTTCTTCATCGCATTGATTTGCAGATAAATCATGTGTTTCGCATGGATTTGAAGCTAACTCGTTCGTTGCGCGTGCAGTTAAATCTAAATAACGTATATCACAAGTATTTGAAGCTAAACCATTTGATTCGCATGGATTTGAAGCTAAGCCTTCTACTTCGCATTAATTGGAAGATAAATCACGTGTTTTGCATGGATTTGAAGCTAAACCTTCTACATCGCATTGATTTGAAGCTAAATCATGTGTTTCGCATGCAGTTGAAGCTAAATCATATCTTTCACAAGTATATGAAGATGAACCATTTGCATCGCATTAATTTGAACCCGAGCCTTCTACTTCGCCCTGATATGCAGCTAAATAATGTGTTTCGCATGGATTTGAAGCTAAACCTTCTACATCGCATTGATTTGAAGCTAAATTATGTGAATCGCATGGATTTGAAGCTAACTCGTTCGTTTCGCATGCAATTGTAGCTAAATGGTGTATATCACAAGTATTTGTAGCTAAACCATTTGTTTTGCATGGATTTGAAGCTAAGCCTTCTACTTCGCATTCATTTGAAGCTAAATCATTTGTTTCGCATGGATTTGAATCTAAGCCTTGTCCTTCGAATTGATTTGAAGCTAAATCTTGTGTATGGTATGGATTTGAAGCTAAACCTTCTACATCGCATTGATTTGAAACTAAATCATGTGTTTCGCTTCTAGTTGAAGCCAAATCCTTTGTTTCGCCTGCATTTGAAGCTATATTACTTATATCGCAATTATCTGAAGCTAAATCATCTGTGTCGCATGGATTTGCAGCTATACCTTCTACATAGCTTTGATTTGAAGTTAAATCATTTGTTTCGCATGGAATTGAAGCTTCCTCGTTTGTTCCTCCAGCTTTTGAAGCTATATCACTTATATCGCAAGTATTTGAAGCTAAATCATATGTGTCGCATGGATTTGAAGCTGAACCTTCTACATCGCATTGATTTGAATATAAATCTTGTGTATCGCATGGATTTGAAGTTAAACCTTCTACATCACATTGATTTGCAGCTAAATCATGTGTTTCGCATGAATTTGAAGCTAATTCGTTTGTTTCTTCTGCATTTGAAGCTACATCACTAATATCGAGAGTATTTGAAGCTAAATCATTGGTTTCGCACAGATTTGAAGCTAAACCATATACATCGCATTGATTTGAAACTAAATCATGTGTTTCGCTTCGATTTGAAGCCAAATCATGTGTTTCGTCTGCATTTGAAGCTATATTACTTATATCGCAATTATCTGAAGCTAAATCATCTGTGACGCATGGATTTGCAGCTAAACCTTCTACATAGCATTGATTTGAAGCTAAATCATGTGTTTCGCATGGATTTGAAGCTAACTCGTTCGTTGCGCATGCAGTTAAATCTTAATAACGTATATCACAAGTATTTGAAGCTAAACCATTTGATTCGCATGGATTTGAAGCTAAGCCTTCTACGTCGCATTAATTGGACGTTAAATGACGTGTTTTGCATGGATTTGAAGCTAAACCTACTACATCGCATTGATTTGAAGCTAAATCATGTGTTTCGCATGCAGTTGAAGCTAAATCATGTCTTTCACAAGTATTTGAAGATGAACCATTTGAATCACATTGATTTGAACCCGAGCCTTCTACTTCGCACTGATTTGCAGATAAACAATTAATTTGTTTCGCATGGATTAGAAGCTAAACCTTCTACATCCCATGGATTTGAATTTAAATCATGTGTATGGCATGGATTTGAAGCTAAACCTTCTACATCGCATTGATTTGCAGCTGAATCATGTGTTTCGCATGGATTTGAAGCTAACTGGTGCGTTTCGCCTGTATTTGAAGCCAGATCACTTATATCGCAAGTATTTGAAGCTAAATCATGTGTTTCGCTTCGATTTGAAGCTAAACCTTCTACATCGCATTGGTTTGAAGCTAAATCGTACGTTTCGCATGGATTTGAAGCTAACTCGTTTGTTTCGCCTGTATTTGAAGCTATATCACTTATATCGCAAGTATTTGAAGCTAAATCATATGTGTCGCATGGATTTGAAGCTAAACCTTCTACATCGCATTGGTTTGAAGCTAAATCGTGTGTTTCGCATGTATTTGAAGCTAACTCGTTTGTTTCACATGCAGTTGTAACTAAATAATGTATATCACAAGCATTTCTAGCTAAACCATTTGTTTCGCATGGATTTGAAGCTAAGCCTTCTACTTCGCATTAATTTGAAGCTAAATCATTTGTTTCGCATGGAATTGAAGCTACCTCGTTTGTTTCTCCTGCTTTTGAAGCTATATCACTTATATCGCAAGTATTTGAAGCTAAATCATATGTGTCGCATGGATTTGAAGCTGAACCTACTACATCGCATTGATTTGGAGCTAAATCTTGTGTATCGCATGGATTTGAAGCTAAACCTTCTACATCGCATTGATTTGCAGGCTAAATCATGTGTTTCGCATGGATTTGAAGCTAACTCGTTTGTTTCGTATGCAGTTGTAGCTACATAATGTATATCACAAGTATTTGTAGCTAAATCATTTGTTTCGCATGGAATTGAAGCTACCTCGTTTGTTCCTCCTGCTTTTGAAGCTATATCACTTATATCGCAAGTATCTGAAGCTAAATCGTTTGTTTCGCAAAGATTTGAACCTAAGACATCTAGTTCGCATTGGTTTGTATCTAAATCATTAGTTTCGCATCAATTTAGATCTAAGTCATATATTTCGTTTGGATCTGAAGCTAACCAGTATGTTTCGTCTGCATTTGAAGCTATATCATTTATATCGCAAATACTTGAAACTAAATCATTGTGTCGCAAGGTTTTGAAGCTCAGGCTTCTACTTCGCACTGATTTGCAGCTAAATAATGTGTTTCGCATGGATTTGAAGCTAACTCGTTTGTTTCACATGCAGTTGTAGCTAAATAATGTATATCACAAGCATTTCTAGCTAAACCATTTGTTTCGCATGGATTTGAAGCTAAGCCTTCTACATCGCATTGATTTGAAGATAAATCGTGTGTTTCGCATGGATTTGAAGCTAACTCGTTAGTTTCGCATGCAGTTGTAGCTAAATAATGTAAGTCACAAGTATTTGTAGCTAAACCATTTGTTTCGCATGGATTTGAAGCTACGCCTTCTACTTCGCATTGATTTGAAGCTAAATCATTTGTTTCGCATGGAATTGAAGCTACCTCGTTTGTTCCTCCTGCTTTTGAAGCTATATAACTTATATCGCATGGATTTGAAGCTGAACCTACTACTTCGCATTGATTTGAAGCTAAATCTTGTGTATCGCATGGATCTGAAGCTAAGCCTTCTACTACGCATTGATTTGAAGTTAAATCATTTGTTTCGCATGGAATTGAAGCTTCCTCGTTTGTTCCTCCAGCGTTTGAAGCTATATCACTTATATCGCGAGTATTTGAAGCTAAATCATATGTGTCGCATGGATTTGAAGCTGAACCTACTACATCGCATTGATTTGAAGCTAAATCGTGTGTTTCGCATGCAGTTGAAGCTAACTCATGTCTTTCACAAGTATTTAAAATGAACCATTTGAATCGCATTGATTTGAACCCGAGCCTTCTACTTCGCACTGATTTGCAGCTAAATAATGTGTTTCGCATTGGATTTGAAGCTAAACCTTCTACATCCCATGGATTTGAATCTAAATCATGTGTTTGGCATGGATTTGAAGCTAAACCTTCTACATCGCATTGATTTGCAGCTGAATCATGTGTTTCGCATGGATTTGTAGCTAACTCGTTCGTTTCGCCTGTATTTGAAGCTAGATCACTTATATCACAAGTATATGAAGCTGAACCATTTGATTCGCATGATCTGATGCTTAGCCTTCTACATCGCATTGATTTGAAGCTAAACCATGTGTTTCGCATGTTTTTGAAGCTAACTCGTTCGTTGCGCATGCAGTTAAATCAAAATTACGTATATCACAAGTATTTGTAGCTAAACCATTTGTTTCGCATGGATTTGAATCTAAGCCTTGTACTTCCAGTTGATTTGAAGCTAATTCATGTGTTTCGCATGGATTTGAAGCTAACTCGTTCGTTGCGCATGCAGTTAAATCTAAATAACGTATATCACAAGTATTTGTAGCTAAACCATTTGTTTCGCATGGATTTGAATCTTAGCATTGTACTTCGAGTTGATTTGAAGCTAAATCATGTATTTCGCATGGATTTGAAACTAAACCTTCTACATCGCATTGATTTGAAGCTAAATTATGTGTTTCGCATGGATTTGAATCTAACTCGTTTGTTTCGCCTGCATTTGAAGCTATATCACTTATATCGCAAGTATCTGAAGCTAAATCGTTTGTTTCGTATGGATTTGAAGCTAAACCTTCTACATCGCATTGATTTTTTGTCGCAGGGGTTACTGCGACGGTTTGTATAAAATAATCCGAGAGTTCTTTTGGTTTTTATAAACGAGAACTTTAATATAACTTGTAACAAAGGCGATGAGGTACAGTGTGTAGAAGGTAAAGGTAAACGAGTGACGGATGATACAGAAATATGGACACGTTGAGAGTCGGAGGAAAACTTGCTAACTGACTTCTCTCGGTCGAGAGGTCCTCGTATTTATTGGTAGGGAAAGTCCTTGAAATTGGTAAGGGAAAGTCCTCGGGAAGGGCGAAGGCCTTTCCCGAAGATTTTCCGACCGGGGTGATCCGGGACCTATGGTCCGAAGCTGTGTCCCAACGTTTTTATTGTTTTATTGCGGGGTGTACGCCTTGCGTCGGGAAAACCCAAAAAAGGCATGTGTACACCCCGCTTTTGAAGGACGTGTCTTTTTATGTCTGGTCCGCCACATTCACCCCCCTTCCAGTGATTAACGCTAAGGTACAAAATTGGTTGAAAAAAAAATATTATACCTATGGGAAATCAACGTGGTAATCTAAAATATATACATTTTACGGTGTGAATATGTCGCTTATAACATTGATAATGGTATTAGTAGTGGACAGCACTTTTCATGGTTTTATAATATGCGTACGCAAGATATATCGGAGTATATTAATAAGTATGTTCGTGAGCTAACGGCATTCCGAAGAAGTCTGGAAATTTTACTCTTCTACCGGAACGTGTTGTCGTTGGTACGTTTGAAGTGCCTTGTGCTTGTACTTCTGGTTGCAGGTTAGTCTTGTTGTGTTGTGTATTATTGTTTGCGGCATCTTTTAATAAATATGCTGGTTTAAGGCGGTCGATGGAGATTTTTGTATGTTTTCCGGTGATATCAAGGGTAAAATATTTTGTTGCGCGGTCGATTACTGTATATGGTCCATCGTATGGTGGCTGTAAGGGTTTTCTTACCGCGTCATGGCGAACGAAGACTTGTTGCGACGTTGCTAGGTCTTTAAAAATAAAAGGCTTTTTCTCTCCGTGTTTAACCGGAGCTGTTGGTTTAATTTCCTTGATATGCTGGCGTAGTTGTTTTACGAAATCATTGGTATCCTGTACTTTATGGTTTTCGAAAAATTCTCCTGGTAAACGGACACTTTCTCCATATACTAGCTCTGTTGAGCTTGCCTGTAGATCTTCTTTGGGTGCTGATCTAATGCCTAATAAAACAATAGGAAGTCGTTGGGTCCATTTGTTGTCTTCATGACACATGATTCCTGCTTTGAGTTGCCTATGGAATCGTTCAACCATTCCGTTGGCTTACGGGTGGTATGCAGTTGTCACAAGGTGTGAGGCGCCAATCAAACGGGTTAATTCTTTGAATAACTGTGAAGTCTTCCTTGGTCGGTTGTTATTCTCGCGGGGACTCCGAAGCGGCTAATCCAGTTCATAAAAACTTTTGCGACTGCTTCTGCGGTGATTTCTTCCACTGGCCAGGCTTCGGGCCATTGCGTGAATCGGTCCACGCACGTTACACAGTACTTGAAACCTTCTGAGGATGTTATCGGGCCAACTATGTCCATATGAATGTGTTGGAATCTAGCGCTTGGTGTTTCGAATTTGCCTATAGGTGAAGACACGTGCTTAGATATTTTTGATTTTTGGCATTGTATGCATGTTCGAACCCATTGTGTGCAATATTTCCGCATGGATGGCCACACAAACCTTTCTTGGATAAGTTTTATGGTGGCCCGTGTACCTGGGTGGGCTAATCCATGGATCCGTTGGAAAACCTTCTTGCGGAATGACGGTACGATATAAGGGCGGGCTCTCTGTGTAGAAATATCGCAGTAGATGTTGGCTTTACACGGTTCAAAGAAAATAGATTTTAGTTGTAGGTTTGTATCGGATTGCAATAAATGTTGTAGTTCTTCGTCATCGGTTTGTGCTGCGGCGAGAGCTGCAAGAAATCTCTTCGATTTCTTCGATTCTGGATAGAGCGTCTGCGACTACATTATTTATGCCCGAAATATGTTTTATGTCCGATGTGAATTGTGAAATGTAATCAAAGTAACGGAACTGCCTTGGGGATTTTTCTTTCTTTTGGTTAAAAACATAAGTAAGCGGTTTGTGATCTGTGAATATGGTGAAGTTTCTGCCTTCTACAGCGTAAATGAAGTATTTTATGGCTTCGTAAGTAGCGAGAAGCTCGCGATCGTACGCGCTATACTTAGCTTGAGTTTTTGTCAGGGGGCGAGAGAAAAATCCAAGGGGTTGCCAATCGTTGTTTGTCCTTTGTTGCAAAACGGCTCCTATCGCGTGGTCAGAAGCGTCCACAGTTATTGATAATGGAGCATTTATTGCTGGATGTACCAACAGCGTGGCGTTGGCTAGGCCTTCTTTTATTGCGACGAAAGCTTGTTTGGCCTCTTCGGTCCAATTGATATGTTTGTTACCTGTCATTTTTGGGCCTGTCAGTAGGCCGTTAAGGGGCTTTTGTCGTGTCGCAGCTGCTGGCAGGAATCGACGGTAGAAGTTAACCATGCCAAGGAAACGGCGTAATTGTTTTACGGTTGTCGGCTGAGGGAAGTTTTTTACGGCGTCGACCTTATGTTCGGGTGGGCGAGTTCCCTTCTCGTCTACCTGGTAGCCGAGAAATTTGACCTGAGAGGCTCCGAATACGCATTTGCTTGGGTTTATGACAATGCCATATTCCTTAAATCTTTTGAAAATAATCTCGAGGTGTTGCAGATGTTCGCTCGGGTTTGCGGAAGCTATTAAAAAATCGTCGAGATAGGCGAAGACGAAATCCAAACCTCGCGTAACTTCGTCTATGAATCTCTGAAAAGTTTGAGCTATCTCGCAAAGGCCGAAGGGTCCGTATAAATATTCAAATAAACCAAAAGGTGTAATTACGGCGGTTTTTGGAATATCCTCCGCAGCTATCGGTATCTGGTGGTAAGCGCGCACGAGGTCGATGGTTGAGAAGATTGTTTTCCCGTGTAGATTTTGTGAGAAATCTTCGATGCGTCGTATGGGATATCTATTCGGAATTGTTCGTTTATTCAACCCGCGGTAGTCTACGCAAGGGCGCCATTCTCCGTTTTTTTTCGTGACCATGTGCAACGGTGATGACCATGGGCTCTTAGAAGGTCGAATAATCCCTTGCTTGAGCAGCAGGTCAAATTCCGCTTTTGCTGCTTTATAGCGGTCCGGTGCGAGTCGTCGGACTTTGTGAGAGATAGGCGTTCCGGGGGTCGTTTCAATATGGTGCTCGATACTGTGTTTTGCAGCGCTAGGCGTACCCGCGGGATGTGTTATTTCACTGTATCGTGAAAGTAAGGCGTGATATTGCGTATCGCCGTGAATTGTCTTGATTGTGACAAATTTGTCCCGTACTATTGAGCCTTGCGTAGTTCGCGATGTTGTGCCACCGACTAAACATCTGTTTTTGATGTCGACGAGTAACCCAAAATGACCTAGGAAATCCGCGCCGATGATTGGTTTAGCGATATCCGCTACAATAAATCGCCATATTAACTCGCGACGTAGATCGAAGTCGACTCTCAGCGTAATTGTCCCGTATGTGGGGATCCTTGTACCGTTTGCCGCAAACATTTCGTAATTTGAGCGCGGCGGGTTCGTCGATAAGTACGTCCGAGGGTAAACGCTCACGTCCGCGCCAGTATCAATAAGGTATTGAATCCTTGACGCTTTTTCAGTGATAAAAAGGCGGCTTGTAGGGAACTCGTCATATGTTGCCGCGATTATTGACGAGGATTTGAGTTTCCCTGATTCGCGGTGCACGGAGAAATGCATTTTATGGCTTTATCCGCGAAGCGTGCGTGGTACCAACACATACCTTGCTTACCACGACTATGGCTACGTTGCCGTGATCTGCCTCGCGTGAAGTTTTTAGTGCGTGGTCGGGCTTCTCTTTCGTTTAATATTGCTGTCAGCGTGGCTACTTGACGCGTTAAAGCTTCTACTTGCTGCGCCAAATTGTTGTCCGGGGCGGGTGTCCTGTCGATGCTGGCTACGTGTGCTCTCGGTGTGAGTATCACTATTTGGTCGGCGAGTAGGCCGAGTTTCTCCAACGTCGTATCCGTGTGCGTAGCGAGGATTGCTCGTACATGCGTCGGCAACCGGTTGAGACATATAGTTCGAACTATATTGTCCGGCACTGAATTTTCCAGCCCCCTTAGGTACCGCAAAAACTGTGAAGGTTTCCGGTCCCCCATTTCTTCTCGCTCCAGGAGTCGCTGAAGACGCGATTCGTTCGACTGCGAGAGGCGCGATATGAGCGTCTCTTTCAAAATTTTGAAGGGATTTTCAGCTGGCGGGTTGATAATTAGATCCTGTACCTCGGTTGCATACTTGGTTTCCAAGTTCGAGGCTGTGTACCAGAACTTTTTATTCTCGCATTTTATTCCCGCTATGAGAAACTGTCCTTCCAGTTGTGCAAACCACATAGCTGGTACCTCGGGTGTGAAGTTAGGTACGCGTATATTAATTTAATTTACCTCTACACCGGTGGCGGTAGTTTGGATGGGGCTGGCGTCCGTCATTTCGTATGAATTAAAAAAAATAAAGTTCACACTGTTTGTATAACACCACTCGGATCGCGAAGTTCGTATGTTGCCGAACGAGATGTCACTAAGAGTTACTAAGTTCTCGGTTATCACGCACTCGCGGTACTCTCGGATCACGTCGGGGTCACCAGTTTGTCGCAGGGGTTACTGCGACGGTTTGTATAAAATAATCCGAGAGTTTTTTTGGTTTTTATATAACGAGAACTTTAATATAACTTGTAACAAAGGCGATGAGGTACAGTGTGTAGAAGGTAAAGGTAAACGAGTGACGGATGATACAGAAATATGGACACGTTGAGAGTCGGAGGAAAACTTGCTAACTGACTTCTCTCGGTCGAGAGGTCCTCGTATTTATTGGTAGGGAAAGTCCTTGAAATTGTTAAGGGAAAGTCCTCGGGAAGGGCGAAGGCCTTTCCCGAAGATTTTCCGACCGGGGTGATCCGGGACCTATGGTCCGAAGCTGTGTCCCAACGTTTTTATTGTTTTATTGCGGGGTGTACGCCTTGCGTCGAGAAAACCCGAAAAAGGCATGTGTACACCCCGCTTTTGAAGGACGTGTCTTTTTATGTCTGGTCCGCCACAATTTGAAGCTAAACTTTCTATATTCTATTGATTTGAAGCTAAACCTTCTACCTCTTATTGAATTGAAGCTAAACCTTCTACATCGCATTGATTTGAAGATAAATCATGTGTTTCTCATGGATTTGAAGCTAACTCGTTAGTTTCGCATGCAGTTGTAGCTAAATAATGAATATCACAAGTATTTGTAGCTAAACCATTTGATTCGCATGGATTTGAAGCTAAGCCTTCTACTTCGCATTAATTTGAAGATAAATCACGTGTTTTGCATGGATTTGAAGCTAAACCTTCTACATCGCATTGATTTGAAGCTAAATCATGTGTTTCGCATTGATTTGAAGCTAAATCATGTGTTTCGCATGCAGTTGAAGCTAAATCATGTCTTTCACATGTATTTGAAGATGAACCATTTGAATTGCATTGATTTGAACCCGAGCCTTCTACTTCGCACTGATTTGCAGCTAAATAATGTGTTTCGCATGGATTTGAAGCTAATCCTTCTACAACGCATTGATTTGCAGCTAAATCATGTGTTTTGCATGGATTTGATGCTAACTCGTTTGTTTCCCCTGCATTTGAAGCTATATCAGTTATATCAGAAGTATCTGATGCTAAATCATTTGTTTCGCATGGATTTGAAGGTAAACCTTCTACGTCGCATTGATTTGAAGCTAAATCATGCGTATCGCATGGATTTTGAAGCTAACACGATTGATTAGTCTTAATTTGAAGCTATATCACTTACACCCCAAGTGTTTGAAACTATATCATTT
This sequence comes from Megalopta genalis, assembly GCF_051020955.1. Classification (NCBI taxonomy): domain Eukaryota; kingdom Metazoa; phylum Arthropoda; class Insecta; order Hymenoptera; family Halictidae; genus Megalopta; species Megalopta genalis. Next base: position 36,354 of record NW_027477001.1, on the reverse strand, counting down.
GTTTCGCATGGATTTGAAGCTAAACCTTCTACATCGCATTGATTTGGAGCTAAATCATTTGTTTCGCATGGATTTGAATCTAAGCCTTGTCCTTCGAATTGATTTGAAGGTAAATCATCTGTTTCGTATGGATTTGAAGCTAAACCTTCTACATCGCATTGATTGGACGCTAAACCTTCTACATTCTATTGATTTGAAGCTAAACCTTCTACCTCTTATTGTTTTGAAGCTAAACCTTCTACATCGCATTGATTTGCAGCTAAATCATGTGTTTTGCATGGGTTTGATGCTAACTCGTTTGTTTCCCCTGCATTTGAAGCTATATCAGTTATATCAGAAGTATCTGATGCTAAATCATTTGTTTCGCATGGATTTGAAGCTAAACCTTCTACATCGCATTGATCTGAAGCTAAATCATGTGTTTCGCATTGATTTGAAGCTAACTCGTTCGTTTTGCTTGCAGTTGAATCTACATCACTTGTATCGCAAGTGTTTGAAGCTAAATCATGTGTATCGCGTGGAATTGAAGCTACCTCGTTTGTTCCTACAGCTTTTAAAGCTATATCACTTATATCGCAAGTATTTGAAGCTAAATCATATGTGTCGCATGGATTTGAAGCTGAACCTACTACATCGCATTGACTTGAAGCTAAATCTTGTGTATGGCATGGATTTGAAGCTAAACCTTCTACATCGAATTGATTTGCAGCTAAATCATATGTGTCGCATGGATTTGAAGCTGAACCTACTGCATCGCATTGATTTGAAGATAAATCATGTGTATCGCGTGGATTTTGAAGCTAACTCGTTTGATTAGTCTGCATTTGAAGCTATATCACTTATACCCCAAGTGTTTGAAGCTAAATCATTTGTTTCGCGTGGATTAGAAGCTAAACCTTCTACATCACATTGATTTGCAGCTAAATCATGTGTTTCGCATGGATTTGAAGCTAACTCGTTCGTTTCGCCTGCAGTTGAATCTACATCACTTATATCGCTAGTATTTGAAGCTAAATCATATGTGTCGCATGGATTTGAAGCTGAACCTACTACATCGCATTGATTTGAAGCTAAATCTTGTGTATCGCATGGATTTGAAGCTAAACCTTCTACATCGCATTGATTTGTAGCTAAATCATTTGTTTCGCATGGATTTGAATCTAAGCCTTGTCCTTCGAATTGTTTTGAAGCTAAATCATGTGTTTCGTATGGATTTGAAGCTAAACCTTCTACATCACATTGATTTGAAGCTAAACCTTCTACATTCTCTTGATGTGAAGCTAAACCTTCTTCCTCTTATTGTTTTGAAGCTAAACCTTCTACATCGCATTGATTTGCAACTAAATCAAGTGTTTCGCATGGATTTGAAGCTAACTCGTTCGTTTCACCTGCAGTTGAATCTACATCACTTATATCGCTACTATTTGAAGCTAAATCATGTGTATCGCGTTGATTTAGAAGCTAACTCGTTTGATTAGTATTCATTTGATGCTATATCTCTTACACCCCAAGTGTTTGAAGCTATATCATTTGTTCCGCATGGATTTGAATCTAAGCCTTGTCCTTCGAATTGATTTGAATCTAAATCATGTGTGTCGTATGGATTTTGAAGCTAAACCTGCTACATCGCATTTATTTGAAGCTAAACCTTCTATATTCTATTGATTCGAAGCTAAACCATCTACCTCTTATTGATTTGAAGCAAACCTTCTACATCGCATTGATTTGAAGATAAGTCGTGTGTTTCGCATGGATTTGAAGCTAACTCGTTAGTTTCGCATGCAGTTGTAGCTAAATAATGTATATCCTAAGTATTTGTAGCTAAACCATTTGATTCGCATGGATTTGAAGCTACGCCTTCTACTTCGCATTGATTTGAAGCTAAATCATTTGTTTCGCATGGAATTGAAGCTACCTCGTTTGTTCCTCCTGCTTTTGAAGCTATATCACTTATATCGCAAGTATTGGAAGCTAAATCATATGTGTCGCATGGATTTGAAGCTAAACCTACTACATCGCATTGATTTGAAACTAAATCAAGTGTTTCGCTTCTATTTGAAGACAAATCATTTGTTTCGTCTGCATTTGAAGCTATATTACTTATATCGCAATTATCTGAGTCTAAATCATCTGTGTCTCATGGATTTGCAGCTAAACCTTCTACATAGCATTGATTTGAAGTTATATCATTTGTTTCGCATGGAATTGAAGCTTCCTCGTTTGTTCCTCCAGCTTTTGAAGCTATATCACTTATATCGCAAGTATTTGAAGCTAAATCATATGTGTCGCATGGATTTGAAGCTGAACCTTCTACATCGCATTGATTTGAAGCTAAATCTTGTGAATCGCATGGATTTGAAGCCAAACCTTCTATATCGCATTGATTTGCAGCTGAATCATGTGTTTCGCATGGATTTGAAGCTAACTCGTTCGTTTCGCCTGTATTCGAAGCTATATCACTTATATCGCAAGTATTTGAAGCTAAATCATGTGTTTCGTATGGATTTGAAGCTGAACCTTCTACATCGCATTTATTTGAAGCTAAATCATGTGTCTTGCATGGAATTGAAGCTACCTTGTTTGTTCCTCCAGCTTTTGAAGCTATATCACTTATATCGCAAGTATTTGAAGCTAAATCATATGTGTCACATGGTTTTGGAGCTGAACCTTCTACATCGCATTGATTTGAAGCTAAATCTTGTGTATCGAATGGATTTGAAGCTAAACCTTCTACATCGCATTGATTTGCAGCTAAATCATGTGTTTCGCATGGATTTGAAGCTAACTCGTTCGTTGCGCATGCAGTTAAATCTAAATAACGTATATCACAAGTATTTCAAGCTAAACCATTTGATTCTCATGGATTTGAAGCTAAGCCTTCTACTTCGCATTAATTGGAAGATAAATCACGTGTTTTGCATGGATTTGAAGCTAAACCTTCTACATCGCATTGATTTGAAGCTAAATCTTGTGTATCGCATGGATTTGAAGCTAAACCTTCTACATCGCATTGATTTGAAGATAAATCGTGTGTTTCGCGTGGATTTAAAGCTAACTCGTTAGTTTCGCATGCAGTTGTAGCTAAATAATGTATATCACAAGTATTTGTAGCTAATCCATTTGTTTCGCATTGATTTGAAGCTACGCCTTCTACTTCGCATTGATTTGAAGCTAAATCATTTGTTTCGCATGGAATTGAAGCCACCTCGTTTGTTCCTCCAGCTTTTGAAGCTATATCACTTATATCGCAAGTATTTGAAGCTAAATCATATGTGTCGCATGGATTTGAAGCTGAACCTTCTACATCGCATTGATTTGAAGCTAAATCTTGTGAATCGCATGGATTTGAAGCCAAACCTTCTACATCGCATTGATTTGCAGCTAAATCATGTGTTTCGCATGGATTTGAAGCTAACTCGTTCGTTGCGCATGCAGTTAAATCTAAATAACGTATATCACAAGTATTTCAAGGTAAACCATTTGATTCTCATGGATTTGAAGCTAAGCCTTCTACTTCGCATTAATTGGAAGATAAATCACGTGTTTTGTATGGATTTGAAGCTAAACCATCTACATCGCATTGATTTGAAGCTAAATCGTATGTTTCGCCTGGATTTGAAGCTAACTCGTTTGATTCACATGCAGTTGTAGCTAAATAATGTATTTCACAAGTATTTGTAGCTAAACCATTTGTTTCGTTTGGATTTGAAGCTAAGCCTTCTACTTCGCATTGATTTGAAGCTAACTCGTTTGTTTCGCATGCAGTTAAAACTAAATCATGTCTTTCACAAGTATTTGAAGATGAACCATTTGAATCGCATGGATTTGAACCTTAACCTTCTTCTTCGCACTGATTTGCAGCTAAATAATGTGTTTCGCACGGATTTGAAGCTAAACCTTCTACAACCCATGGATTTGAAGCTAAATCATGTGTTTCGCATGCAGTTGAAGCTAAATCATGTCTTTCACAAGTGTTTGAAAATGAACCATTTGAATCACATTGATTTGAACCCGAGCCTTCTACTTCGTACTGATTTGCAGCTAAATCACGTGTTTGGCATGGACTTCAAGCTAAACCTTCTACGTCGCATTGATTTGAACCTAAATCATGTGTTTGGCATGCAGTTGAAGCTAAATCATGTCTTTCACAAGTATTTGAAAATGAACCATTTGAATCGCATTGATTTGAACCCGAGCCTTCTACTTCGCACTGATTTGCAGCTAAATAATGTGTTTCGCATGGATTTGAAGCTAAACCTTCCACATCCCATGGATTTAAATCTAAATCATGTGTTTGGCATGGATTTGAAGCTAAACCTTCTACACCGCGTTGATTTGCAGCTGAATCATGTGTTTCGCATGGATTTGATGCTAACTCGTGCGTTTCGCCTGTATTTGAAGCTAGATCACTTATATCGCAAGTATTTGAAGCTAAATCATGTGTTTCGTTTCGATTTGAAGCTAAACCTTCTACATCGCATTGGTTTGAAGCTAAATCGTATGTTTCGCATGGATCTGAAGCTAACTCGTTTGTTTCGCCTGTATTTGAAGCTATATCACTTATATCGCAAGTATTTGAAGCTAAATCATGTGTTTTGCATGGATTTGAAGTTAAACCTTCTACATCGCATTGATTAGAAGCTAAATCATGTGTTTCGCCTGCAGTTGAAGCTCAATCATGTCATTCACAAGTATTTGAAGATGAACCATTTGCATCACATTGATTTGAACCCGAGCCTTCTACTTCGCACTGATTTGCAGCTAAATAATGTGTTTCGCATGGATTTGAAGCTTAACCTTCTACATCGCATTGATTTGCAGCTGAATCATGTGTTTCGCATGGATTTGAAGCTAACTCGTTCGTTTCGCCTGTATTCGAAGCTATATCACTTATATCGCAAGTATTTGAAGCTAAATCATATGTGTCGCATGGATTTGAAGCTGAACCTACTACATCGCATTCATTTGAAGCTAAATCTTGTGTATCGCATGGATTTCAAGCTAAACCTTCTACATCGCATTGATTTGAAGCTAAATCATGTATATAGCATGGATTTGAAGGTAACTCGTTTGTTTCGCATGCAGTTGTAGCGAAATAATGTATATCACAAGCATTTGTAGCTAAACCATTTGTTTTGCATGGATTTGAAGCTAAGCCTTCTACTTCGCATTCATTTGAAGCTAAATCATTTTTTCGCATGGACTTGAATCTAAGCCTTGTCCTTCGAATTGATTTGAAGCTAAATCATGATTTTCGTATGGATTTGAAGCTGAACCTTCTACATTGCATTGATTTGAAGCTAAACCTTCCACATCGCATTGATTTGAAGCTAAATCATGTGTATCGCATGGAATTGAAGCTAAACCTTCTACATCGTATTGTTTTGAAGCTAAATCATTTGTTTCGCATGGATTTGAAGCTAACTCGTTAGTTTCGCATGCAGTTGTAGCTAAATAATGTATATCACAAGTATTTGTAGCTAAACCATTTGTTTCGCATGGATTTGAAGCTACGCCATCTACTTCGCATTGATTTGAAGCTAAATCATTTGTTTCGCATGGAATTGAAGCTACCTCGTTTGTTCCTCCTGCTTTTGAAGCTATATCACTTACATCGCATGGATTTGAAGCTGAACCTACTACATCGCATTGATTTGAAGCGAAATCTTGTGCATCGCATGGATCTGAAGCTAAGCCTTCTTCTTCCCATTGATTTGAAGTTAAATCATTTGTTTCGCATGGAATAGAAGCTTCCTCGTTTGTTCCTCCAGCTTTTGAAGCTATATCACTTATAGCGCAAGAATTTGAAGCTAAATCATATGTGTCGCATGGATTTGAAGTTGAACCTTCTACATCGAAATGATTTGAAGCTAAATCATGTGTTTCGTATGGATTTGAAGCTAATCCTTCTACATCACATTGATTTGCAGCTAAATCATGCGTTTCGTATGGATTTGAAGCTAACTCGTTCGTTTCGCCTGCAGTTGAACCTACATCACTTATGTCGCAAGTATTTGAAGCTAAATCATGTATATCGCGTAGATTTTGAATCTAACTCGTTTGATTAGTCTGCATTTGAAGCTATATCACTTATACCCCAAGTGTTTGAAGCTAAATCATTTGTTTCGCGTGGATTTGAAGCGAAACCTTCTACATCGCATTGATTTGAAGCTAAATCTTGTGTATCGCATGGATTTGAAGCTAAACCTTCTTCATCGCATTGATTTGCAGCTAAATCATGTGTTTCGCATGGATTTGAAGCTAACTCGTTCGTTGCGCATGCAGTTAAATCCAAATAACGTATATTACAAGTATTTGAAGCTAAACCATTTGATTCGCATGGATTTGAAGCTAAGCCTTCTACTTCGCATTAATTAGAAGATAAATCACGTGTTTTGCATGGATTTGAAGCTAAACCTTCTACATCGCATTGATTTGAAGCTAAATCATGTGTTTCGCATGCAGTTTAAGCTCAATCATGTCATTCACAAGTATTTGAAGATGAACCATTTGAATAACATTGATTTGAACCCGAGCCTTCTACTTCGCACTGATTTGCAGCTAAATAATGTGTTTCGCATGGACTTGAAGCTAAACCTTCTACATCGCATTGATTTGAAGCTAAATCAAGTGTCTCGCATGGAATTGAAGCTACCACGTTTGTTCCTACAGCTTTTGAAGCTATATCACTTATATCGCAAGTATTTGAAGCTAAATCATATGTGTCGCATGGATTTGAAGCTAAACCTTCTACATCGCATAGATTTGCAGCTGAATCATGTCTTTCGCATGGATTTGAAGCTAACTCGTTCGTTTCGCCTGCATTTGAAGCTATATCACTTATATCGCAGTATTTGAAGCTAAATCATATGTGTCGCAAGGATTTGAAGCTGAACCTACTACATCGCATTGATTTGAAGCTAAATCTTGTGTATCGCATTGATTTGAACCCGCGCCTTCTACTTTGCACCTATTTGCAGCTAAATAATGTGTTCCGCATGTATTTGAAGTTAAACCTTCTACATCCCATGGATTTGAATCCAAATCATGTGTTTGGCATGGATTTGAAGCTGAACCTTCCACATCGCATTGGTTTGCAGCTGAATCATGTGTTTCGCAAGGATGTGAAGCTAACTCGTTCGTTTCGCCTGTATTTGAAGCTAGATCACTTATATTGCAAGTATTTGGAGCTAAATCATGTGCATCGCATGGATTTGAAGCTAAACCTTCTACATCGCATTGATTTGAAGCTAAATCATTTGTTTCGCATGGATTTGAAGCTAAGCCTTCTACTTCGCATTAATTGGAAGTTAAATCACGTGTTTTGCATGGATTTGAAGCTAAACCTTCTACATCGCATTGATTTGAAGCTAATTCATGTGTTTCGCATGCAGTTGAAGCTAAATCATGTCTTTCACAACTATTTGAAGATGAACCATTTGAATCGCATTGATTTCAACCCGAGCCATCTACTTCGCACAGATTTGCAGCTAAATAATGTGTTTCGCATGGATTTGAAGCTATACCTTCTACATTGCATTGATTTGCAGCTGAATCATGTGTTTCGCATGGATTTGAAGCTAACTCGTTCGTTTCGCCTGTATTCGAAGCTATATCACATATATCGCAAATATTTGAAGCTAAATCATGTGTTACACTTGGATATGAAGCTAAACCTTCTACATCGCATTGATTTGAAGCAAAATCATGTGTCTCGCATGGAATTGAAGCTACCTCGTTCGTTCCTACAGCTTTTGAAGCTATATCACTTATATCGCAAGTATTTGAAGCTAAATCATATGTGTCGCATGGATTTGAAGCTGAACCTACTACATCGCATTGATTTGAAGCTAAATCTTGTGTATCGCATGGATTTGAAGCTAAACCTTCTACATCGCTAATATTTGAAGCAAAATCATGTGTATGTCGTGGATTTTGAAGCTAACTCGTTTGATTAGTCTTCATTTGAAGCTATATCATTTATACCTCAAGTGTTTGAAGCTATATCGTGTGTTTCGCATGGATTTGAAGCTGAACCTTCTACATCGCATTGATTTGCAGCTGAATCATGTGTTTCGCATGGATTTGAAGCTAACTCGTTCGTTTCGCCTGTATTTGAGGCTAGGTCACTTATATCGCAAGTATTTGAAGCTAAATCATGTGTATCGCATGGGTTTGATGCTAAACCTACTGCATCGCATTGATTTGAAGCTAAATCATTTGTTTCGCATGGATTTGAATCTAAGTCTTGTCCTGCGAATTGATTTGAAGCTAAATCATGTGTTTCGTATGGGTTTGAAGCTAAACCTTCTACATCGCATTGATTTGAAGCTAAATCTTGTGTATCGCATGAATTTGAAGCTAAACCTTCTACATCGCATTGATTTGCAGCTAAATCATGTGTTTCCAATGAATTTGAAGCTAATTCGTTCGTTTCGCCTCCATTTGAAGCTATATCACTAATATCGCAAGTATTTGAAGCTAAATCATAAGTGCCGTATGGATTTGAAGCTGAACCTACTACATCGCACTGATTTACAGCTAAATAATGTGTTTCGCATGGATTTGAAGCTAAACCTTCTACATCCCATGGATTAGAATCTTAATCATGTGTTTGGCATGGATTTGAAGCTAAACCTCCTACATCGCATGGATTTGAAGCTAAATCATTTGTTTCGCATGGATTTGAAGCTAACTCGTTCGTTTCGCCTGTATTTGAAGCTAGATCACTTATATCACAAGTATTACAAGCTAAATCATGTGTTTCGCTTGGATTTGAAGCTAAACCTTCTACATCGCATTGATTTGAAGCTAAATCGTGTGTTTCGCATGGATTTGAAGCTAACTCGTTCGTTTCGCATGCACTTGTAGCTAAATAATGTATATCACAAGTATTTGTAGCTAAACCATTTGTTTCGCATGGATTTGAAGCTAAACTTTCTACATCGCATTGATTTGAAGCTAACTCGTTTGTTTCGCATGGAGTTGAAGCTAAATCATCTCTTTCACAAGTATTTAAAGATGAAACATTTGAATCGCATGGATTTGAACCTGAGCCTTCTACTTCGCACTGATTTGCAGCTAAATAATGGGTTTCGCATGGATTTGAAGCTAAACCTTATACATTCTAATGATTTGAAGCTAAACTTTCTACCTCTTATTGATTTGAAGCTAAACCTTCTACATCGCATTGATTTGAAGCTAAATCATGTGATTCGCTTGCATTTGAAGCTAAACCATCTACATCGCATCGATTTTAGGCTAAATCATTTCTTTCGCTTAGATTTCAAGCTAACTCGTTTGTTTCGTCAGCATTTGAGGCTATATCACTTACATCGAAGGATCTGAAGCTAAATCATTTGTTTAGCTTGGATTTGAAGCTAAATCTTCTACATAGCATTGATTTGAAGCTTAATCATGTGTTTTGCATGGATTTGAAGCTTACTCGTTTGTTTCGCATGCATTTGATGCTGTATCACTTTTATCGCCAGTATCTGAAGCTAAATCATTTGTTTCGCATGGATTTGAAGCTACGCCTTCTACTTCGCATTGATTTGAAGCTAAATCATTTGTTTCGCATGGATTTGAAGCTAACTCGTTCGTTTCGCTTGCAGTTGTAGCTAAATAATGTATATCACAAGTATTTGTAGCTAAACCATTTGTTTCGCATGGATTTGAAGCTACGCCTTCTACTTCGCATTGATTTGAAGCTAAATCATTTGTTTCGCATGGATTTGAAGCTACGCCTTCTACGTCGCATTGATATGAAGCTAAATCATTTGCTTCGCATGGATTTGAAGCTAAACTTTCTACATCGCATTGAATTGAAGCTAACTCGTTTGTTTCGCATGGAGTTGAAGTTAAATCATGTCTTTCACAAGTATTTGAAGATGAAACATTTGAATCGCATGGATTTGAACCTGAGCCTTCTACTTCGCACTGATTTGCAGCTAAATAATGTGTTTCGCATGGATTTGAAGCTAATCCTTCTACATTCTATTGATTTGAAGCTAAACCTTCTACATTCTATTGATTTGAAGCTAAACATTCTACCTCTTACTGATTTGAAGGTAAACCTTCTACATCGCATTGATTTGAAGCTAAATCATGTGATTCGCTAGCATTTGAAGCTAAGCCATCTACAACGCATCGATTTTAAGCTAAGTCAATTCTTTCGCTTAGATTTCAAGCTAACTCGTTTGTTTCGTCTGCATTTGAGGCTATATCACTTATATCACAAGTGTTAGAAGCTAAATCATGTGTTTCGCTTGGATTTGAAGCTAAACCTTCTACATCGCATTGATTTGAAGCTAAATCGTGTGTTTCGCATGGATTTGAAGCTAACTCGTTCGTTTCGCATGCACTTGTAGCTAAATAATGTATATCACAAGTATTTGTAGCTAAACCATTTGTTTCGCATGGATTTGAAGCTAAACTTTCTACATCGCATTGATTTGAAGCTAACTCGTTTGTTTCGCATGTAGTTGAAGCTATATCATGTCTTTCACAAGTATTTGAAGATGAAACATTTGAATCGCATGGATTTGAACCTGAGCCTTCAACTTCGCACTGATTTGCAGCTAAAATAATGTGTTTCGCAAGCATTTGATGCTGTATCACTTTTATCGCCAGTATCTGAAGCTAAATCATTCGTTTCGCATGGATTTGAGGCTAACTCGTTCGTTTCGCATGCTGTTGTAGCTAAATAATGTATATCACAAGTATTTCTAGCTAAACCATTTGTTTCGCATGGATTTGAAACTAAACTTTCTACATCGCATTGAATTGAAGCTAACTCGTTTGTTTCGCATGGAGTTGAAGCTAAATCATGTCTTTCACAAGTATTTGAAGATGAAACATTTGAATCGTATGGATTTGAACCTGAGCCTTCTACATCGCATTGATTTGAAGCTAAATCATGTGTCTCGCATGGAATTGAAGCTACCTCGTTTGTTCCTACAGTTTTTGAAGCTATATCACTTATATCGGAATTATTTGAAGCTAAATCATATGTGTCGAATGGATTTGAAGCTGAACCTACTACATTGCATTGATTTGAAGCTAAATCATGTTTCTCGCATGGAATTGAAGCTACCTCGTTTGTTCCTACAGCTTTTGAAGCTATATCACTTATATCGCAAGTATTTGAAGCTAAATCATATGTGTCGCAAGGATTTGAAGCTGAACCTACTACATCGCATTGATTTGAAGCTAAATCTTGTGTATCGCATTGATTTGAACCCGCGCCTTCTATTTTGCACCTATTTGCAGCTAAATAATGTGTTCCGCATGTATTTGAAGTTAAACCTTCTACATCCCATGGATTTGAATCCAAATCATGTGTTTGGCATGGATTTGAAGCTGAACCTTCTACATCGCATTGATTTGCAGCTGAATCATGTGTTTCGCATGGATTTGAAGCTAACTCGTTCGTTTCGCCTGTATTTGAAGCTAGATCACTTATATCGCAAGTATTTGAAGCTAAATCATTTGTTTCGCATGGATTTGAATCTAAGCCTTGTCCTTCGAATTGATTTGAAGCTAAATCATGTGTATCGCATGGATTTGAAGCTAAACCTTCTACATCGCATTGATCTGAAGCTAAATCATTTGTTTCGCATGGATTTGAATCTAAGCCTTGTCCTTCGAATTGATTTGAAGCTAAATCATGTGTTTCGTATGGATTTGAGGCTAAACCTTCTACATCGCATTGATTTGAAGCTAAACCTTATACATTCTATTGATTTGAGGCTAAACCTTCTTCATCGCACTGATTTGCAGCTAAATCATGTGTTCCGCATGGATTCGAAGCTAACTCGTTCGTTGCGCATGCAGTTAGATCTAAATAACGTATATCACAAGTATTTGAAGCTAAACCATTTGATTCGCATGGATTTGAAGTTAAGCCTTCTACTTCGCATTAATTGGAAGTTAAATCACGTGTTTTGCATGGATTTGAAGCTAAACCTTCTACATCGCATTGATTTGAAGCTAAATCATGTGTTTCGCATTCAGTTGAAGCTAAATCATGTCTTTCACAAGTATTTGAAGATGAACCATTTGAATCGCATTGATTTGAACCCGACCCTTCTACTGCGCACTGATTTGCAGCTAAATAATGTGTTTCGCATGGATTTGAAGCTAAACCTTCTACGTCGCATTGATTTGAAGCTAAATCAAGTTTCTCGCATGGAATTGAAGCTACCTCGTTTGTTCCTACAGCTTTTGAAGCTATATCACTTATATCGCAAGTATTTGAAACTAAATCATATGTGTCGCATGGATTTGAAGCTTAACCTACTACATCGCATTGATTTGAAGCTAAATCTTGTGTATCGCATTGATTTGAAGCTAAATCATGTGTTCCGCATGCAGTTGAAGCTAAATCATGACTTTCACAAGTATTTGAAGATGAACCATTTGAATCGCATTGATTTGAACCCGACCCTTCTACTTCGCACTGATTTGCAGCTAAATAATGTGTTTCGCATGGATTTGAAGCTAAACCTTCTACATCGCATTGATTTGCAGCTGAATCATGTGTTTCGCATGGATTTGAAGCTAACTCGTTCGTTTCGCCTGTATTTGAAGCTATATCACTTATATCGCAAGTATTTGAAGCTAAATCATGTGTTACGCTTGGATTTGAAGCTAAACCTTCTACATCGTATTGATTTGAAGCTAAATCATGTCTTTCGATTGGATTTGAAGCTAACTCGTTTGTTTCGCATGCAGTTGAAGCTAAATCATGTATATCACAAGTATTTCAAGCTAAACCATTTGTTTCGCATGGATTTGAATGTTAATCTACTTCCCATTGATTTGAAGTTAAATCATGTGTTACGCTTGGATTTAAAGCTCACTCGTGTGTTTCGCCTGCATTTGAAGCTATATCACTTGTATCACATGTATATGAAGCTAAATAATTTGTGACGCATGGATTTGATGCTAAGCCTTCTTCTTCGCATTGATTTGAAGTTCAATCACGTGTTTCCCTTGAGTGTGAAGCTAACTCGCTTGTTTCTAATGCAGCTAAAGCAAAATCATGTATATCACAAGTATTTGAAGATAAACCATTTGTTTCGCATGGATTTGAAGGTAAATCTTCTACTTCCCATTGATTTGAAGTTAAATCATGTGTTACGCTTGGATTTAAAGCTCACTCGTTTGTTTCGCCTGCATTTGAAGCTATATCACTTATATCGCAAGTATATGAAGCTAAATAATTTGTGTCGCACGGATTTTATGCTAAGCCTTCTATTTCGCATTGATTTGAAGCTAAATCATGTGTTTCGCTTGGATTTGAAGCTAACTCGTTTGTTTCGCATGCTGTTGAAGCTAAATCATGTATATCACAAATATTTGAAGCTAAACCAATTGTTTCGCATGGATTTGAAGGTAATTCTACTACTTCCCATTGATTTGAAGTTAAATCATGTGTTACGCTTTGATTTGAAGATCACTCGTTTGTTTCGCCTGCATTTGAAGCTATATCACTTATATCGCAAGTATATGAAGCTAAATAATTTGTGTCGCATGGATTTGATGCCAAGCCTTCCATTCCGCATTGATTTGAAGCTAAATCATGTGTTTCGCATTCAGTTGAAGCTAAATCATGTCTTTCACAAGTATTTGAAGATGAACCATTTGAATCGCATTGATTTGAACCCGACCCTTCTACTGCGCACTGATTTGCAGCTAAATAATGTGTTTCGCATGGATTTGAAGCTAAACCTTCTACGTCGCATTGATTTGAAGCTAAATCAAGTTTCTCGCATGGAATTGAAGCTACCTCGTTTGTTCCTACAGCTTTTGAAGCTATATCACTTATATCGCAAGTATTTGAAACTAAATCATATGTGTCGCATGGATTTGAAGCTGAACCTACTACATCGCATTGATTTGAAGCTAAATCTTGTGTATCGCATGGATTTGAAGCTAAACCTTCTACATCGCATTGATTTGAATCTTTAGTCATGTATACAGCATGGATTTGATGCTATCTCATTTGTTTCGCATGCAGTTGTATCTAAATAATGTATATCACAAGTATTGGTAGCTAAAACATTTGTTTTGCATGGATTTGAAGCTAAACCTTCTACATCGCATTGATTTGAAGCTAAATCATGTGTTTTGCATGCAGTTGAAGCTAAATCATGACTTTCACAAGTATTTGAAGATGAACCATTTGAATCGCATTGATTTGAACCCGACCCGTCTACTTCGCACTGATTTGCAGCTAAATAATGTGTTTCGCATGGATTTGAAGCTAAACCTTCTACATCGCATTGATTTGCAGCTGAATCATGTGTTTCGCATGGATTTGAAGCTAACTCGTTCGTTTCGCCTGTATTTGAAGCTATATCACTTATATCGCAAGTATTTGAAGCTAAATCATGTGTTACGCTTGGATTTGAAGCTAAACCTTCTACATCGTATTGATTTGAAGCTAAATCATGTCTTTCGATTGGATTTGAAGCTAACTCGTTTGTTTCGCATGCAGTTGAAGCTAAATCATGTATATCACAAGTATTTCAAGCTAAACCATTTGTTTCGCATGGATTTGAATGTTAATCTACTTCCCATTGATTTGAAGTTAAATCATGTGTTACGCTTGGATTTAAAGCTCACTCGTGTGTTTCGCCTGCATTTGAAGCTATATCACTTGTATCACATGTATATGAAGCTAAATAATTTGTGACGCATGGATTTGATGCTAAGCCTTCTTCTTCGCATTGATTTGAAGTTCAATCACGTGTTTCCCTTGAGTGTGAAGCTAACTCGCTTGTTTCTAATGCAGCTAAAGCAAAATCATGTATATCACAAGTATTTGAAGATAAACCATTTGTTTCGCATGTATTTGAACCTAAATCTTCTACTTCGCATTGATTTGAACTTAAATAATGTGTTACGCTTGGATTTAAAGCTCACTCCTTTGTTTCGCCTGCATTTGAAGCTATATCACTTATATCGCAAGTATAAGAAGCTAAATAATTTGTGTCGCATGGATTTGATGCTAAGCCTTCTACTTCGCATTGATTTGAAGTTAAATCATGTGCTACGCTTGGATTTGAAGATCACTCGTTTCTTTCGCCTGCATTTGAAACTATATCGCTTATATCGCAAGTATATGAAGCTAAATAATTTGTGTCGCATGGATTTGATGCCAAGCCTTCTATTTCGCATTGATTTGAAGCTAAATCATGTGTTTCGCTTGGATTTGAAGCTAACTCGTTTGTTTCGCATGCAGTTGAATCTACATCGTGTATATCACAAGTATTTGAAGCTAAACCATTTGTTTCGCATGGATTTGAAGGTAAATCTTCTACTTCCCATTGATTTGAAGTTAAATCATGTGTTACCCTTGGATTTAAAGCTCACTCGTTTGTTTCGCCTGCATTTGAAGCTATATCACTTATATCGCAAGTATAAGAAACTAAATAATTTGTGTTGCATGGATTTGATGCTAAGACTTCTACTTCACATTGATTTGAAGTTAAATCATGTGTTTCCCATGGGTGTGAAGCTAAATCGTTTGTTTCGCATGCAGCTGAAGCAAAATCATGTATATAAAAAGTATTTGAAGCTGAACCATTAAATTCGCATGGATTTGGAGCTAAGCCTTCTACTTCGAATTGATTTGGAGCTGAATCATGTGTTTCACATGGATATGAAGCTAACTCGTTTGTTTCGCATGCAGGTGAAGATAAATCATGTATATCACAAGTATTTGATGCTAAACCATTTGTTTCGCATTGATTTGGAGGTAAGCACTCTAGTTCGCATTGATTTGAAATTAAATGATGTGATTCCTTTGAATTTGTAGCTAACTCGTTTGTTTCACTTGCAGTTGAAGCTAAATCATGTGTATCACAAATATTTGAAGCTAAACCATTTATTTCGCATGGATTTGAAGGTAAATCTTCTACTTCCCATTGATTTGAAGTTAAATCATGTGTTACGCTTGGATTTAAAGCTCACTCGTTTGTTTCGCCTGCATTTGAAGCTATATCACTTATATCGCAAGTATATGAAGCTAAATAATTTGTGTCGCACGGATTTTATGCTAAGCCTTCTATTTCGCATTGATTTGAAGCTAAATAATGTGTTTCGCTTGGATTTGAAGCTAACTCGTTTGTTTCGCGTGCAGTTGAAGCTAAATCATGTATATCACAAATATTTGAAGCTAAACCAATTGTTTCGCATGGATTTGAAGGTAATTCTACTACTTCCCATTGATTTGAAGTTAAATCATGTGTTACGCTTTGATTTGAAGATCACTCGTTTGTTTCGCCTGCATTTGAAGCTATATCACTTATATCGCAAGTATATGAAGCTAAATAATTTGTGTCGCATGGATTTGATGCCAAGCCTTCTATTCCGCATTGATTTGAAGCTAAATCATGTGTTTCGTATGGATTTGAAGCTAAACCTTCTACATCGCATTGATTTGAAGCTAAACCTTCTACATTCTATTGATTTGAAGCTAAACCTTCTACATCGCATTGATTTGAAGCTAAACCTTCTACATTCTATTGATTTGAAGCTAAACCTTCTACCTCTTATTATTTTGAATCTCAACCTTCTACATCGCAATGATTTGCAGCTAAATCATGTTTTTCGCATGGATTTGAAGCTAACTCGTTCGTTTCGCCTGCAGTTGAATCTACATCACTTATATCGCTAGTATTTGAAGCTAAATCATGTGTATGGCGTGGATTTTGAAGCTAACTCGTTTGATTAGTCTTCATGTGAAGCTATATCACTTACACCCCAAGTGTTTGAAGCTATATCATTTATTTCGCATGGATTTGAAGCTAAACCTTCTTCATCGCATTGATTTGCAGCTAAATCATGTGTCTCGCATGGAATTGAAGCTACCTCGTTTGTTCCTACAGATTTTGAAGCTATATCACTTATATCGCATGGATTTGAAGCTGAAGCTACTACATCGCATTGACTTGAAGCTAAATCTTGTGTATCGCATGGATTTGAAGCAAACCATCTACATCGCTTTGATGTGAATCTTAATCATGTGTTTCGCATGGATTTGATGCTGAGCCTTCTACTTCGCATTCATTTGAAGCTAAATCATTTGTTTCGCTTGGAATTGAATCTAATCCATGTCCTTCGAATTGATTTCAAGCTAAATCATGTGTTTCGCATGGATTTGAAGCTAACTCGTTTGTTCCTCCTGCTTTTGAAGCTATATCACTTATATCGCATGGATTTGAAGCTGAACCTACTACATCGCATTGATTTGAAGCTAAATCTTGTGTATCGCATGGATTTGAAGCTAAACCTTCTACATCGCTTTGATTTGAAGATAAACCTTCTATATTCTATTGATTTGAAGCTAAACCTTCTACCTCTTATTGATTTGAAGCTAAACCTTCGACATCGCATTGATTTGAAGATAAATCGTGTGTTTCGCATGGATTTGAAGCTAACTCGTTTGTTCCTCCTGCTTTTGAAGCTATATCACTTATATCGCATGGTTTTGAAGCTGAACCTACTACATCGCATTGATTTGAAGCTAAATCTTGTGTTTCGCATGGATTTGAATCTAAGCCTTGTCCTTCGAATTGATTTGAAGCTAAATCATGTGTTTCGTATGGCTTTGAAGCTAAACCTTCTACATCGCATTGACTTGAAGCTAAACCTTCTATATTCTATTGATTTGAAGCTAAACTATCTACCTCTTATTGATTTGAAGCTAAACCTTCTACATCGCATTGATTTGAAGATAAATCGTGTGTTTCGCATGGATTTGAAGCTAACTCGTTAGTTTCGCATGCAGTTGTAGCTAAATAATGTACATCACAAGTATTGTAGCTGAACAACTTGTTTCGCATGGATTTGAATCTAAGCCTTGTCCTTCGAATTGATTTGTAGCTAAATCATGTGTTTCGTATGGATTTGAAGTTAAACCTTCTACATCGCATTGACTTGAAGCTAAACCTTCTACATACTATTGATTTGAAGCTAAACCTTCTACCTCTTATTGTTTTGAAGCTAAACCTTCTACATCACATTGATTTGCAGCTAAATATCTTGTTTCGCATGGATTTGAAGCTAAACCTTCTTCATCGCATTGATTTGAAGCTAAATCATGTGTATCGCATGGATTTGAAGCTAACTCGTTCGTTTCGCCTGCAGTTGAACCTACATCACTTATATCGCAAGTATTTGTAGCTAAATCATGTGTATCGCGTGGATTTTGAAGCTAACTCGTTTGATTAGTCTGCATTTGAAGCTATATCACTTATACCCCAAGTGTTTGAAGCTAAATCATTTGTTTCGCGTGGATTTGAAGTTAAACCTTCTACATCGCATTGATTAGAAGCTAAATCATGTGGTCTCGCATGGATTTGAAGCTAACTCGTTCGTTTCGCCTCATTTGAAACTATGTCACTTATATCGCAAGTATTTGAAGCTTAATCATATGTGCCGCATGGATTTGAAGCTGAACCTACTACATCGCATTGATTTGAAGCTAAATCTTGTATATCGCATGGATTTGAAGCTAAACCTTCTACATCCCATTGATTTGAAGCTAAATCATTTGTTTTGCATGGATTTGAATCTAAGCCTTGTCCTTCGAATTGATTTGAAGCTAAATCATGTGTTTCGTATGGATTTGAAGCTAAACCTTCTACATCGCATTGATTTGAAGCTAAACCTTCTACATTCTATTGATTTGAAGCTAAACCATCTACATCGCATTGATTTGAAGCTAAACCTTCTACATTCTACTGATTTGAAGCTAAACCTTCTACCTCTTATTGTTTTGAAGCTCAACCTTCTACATCGCAATGATTTGCAGCTAAATCATGTTTTTCGCATGGATTTGAAGCTAACTCGTTCGTTCCGCCTGCAGTTGAATCTACATCACTTATATCGCTAGTATTTGAAGCTAAATCATGTGTATGGCGTGGATTTTGAAGCTAACTCGTTTGATTAGTCTTCATGTGAAGCTATATCACTTACACCCCAAGTGTTTGAAGCTATTATCATTTGTTTGGCATGGATTTGAAGCTAAACCTTCTTCATCGCATTGATTTGCAGCTGAATCATGTCTTTCGCATGGATTTGAAGCTAACTCGTTCGTTTCGCCTGTATTCGAAGCTAAATCACATATATCGCAAGTATTTGAAGCTAAATCATGTGTTACGCTTGGATTTGAAGCTAAACCTTCTACATCGCATTGATTTGAAGCTAAATCATGTATATAGCATGGATTTGAAGGTAACTCGTTTGTTCCTACAGCTTTTAAATCTATATCACTTATATCGCAAGTATTTGAAGCTAAATCATGTGTGTCGCATGGATTTGAAGCTGAACCTACTACATCGCATTGATGTGAAGCTAAATCTTGTGTATCGCATGGATTTGAAGCTAAACCTTCTTACATCGCATTGATTTGAAGCTAAATCATGTGAATCGCATGGATTTGAAGCTAACTCGTTCGTTTCGCATGCAGTTGTAGCTAAATGATGTATATCACAAGTATTTGTAGCTAAACCATTTGTTTTGCATGGATTTGAAGCCAAGCCTTCTACTTCCCATTCATTTGAAGCTAAATCATTTGTTTCGTATGGATTTGAAGCTAAACCTTCTACATCGCATTGATTTGAAGGTAAACCTACTATATTCTATTGATTTGAAGCTAAACCTTCTACCTCTTATTGATATGAAGCTAAACCTTCTACATCGCATGGATTTGAAGCTAAGCCTTCTACTTCGCATTCATTTGACGCTAACTCGTTAGTTTCGCATGCAGTTGTAGCTAAATAATGTATATCACAAGTATTTGTAGCTAAACCATTTGTTTCGCATGGATTTGAAGCTACGCCTTCTACTTCGCATTGATTTGAAGCTAAATCATTTGTTTCGCATGGAATTGAAGCTTCCTCGTTTGTTCCTGCAGCTTTTGAAGCTAAATCACTTCTATCGCAAGTATTTGAAGCAAAATCATATGTGTCGCATGGATTTGAAGCTGAACCTACTACATCGCATTGATTTGAACCTAAATCTTGTGTATCGCATGGATTTGAAGCTAAACCTTCTACATCGCATTCATTTGAAGCTACACCATTTGATTCGCATGGATTTGAAGATAAGCCTTCTACTTCGCATTAATTGAAGATAAATCACGTGTTTTGCATGGATTTGAAGCTAAACCTTCTACATCGCATTGATTTGAAGCTAAATCATGTATCTCGCATGGAATTGAAACTACCTCGTTTGTTCCTACAGCTTTTGAAGCTATATCCCTTATATCGCAAGTATTTGAAGCTAAATCATATGTGTCGCATGGATTTGAAGCTGAACCTACTACATCGCATTGATTTGAAGCTAAATCTTGTGTATCGCATGGATTTGAAGCTTAACTTTCTACATCGCATTGATTTGAAGCTAAAGCATGTATATAGCATGGATTTGAAGCTAACTCGTTTGTTTCGCATGCAGTTGTAGCTAAATAATGTATATCACAAGCATTTGTAGCTAAACCATTTGTTTTGCATGGATTTGAAGCCAATCCTTCTACTTCGCATTCTTTTGACGCTAAATCATTTGTTTCGCATGGATTTGAATCTAAGCCTTGTCCTTCGAATTGATTTGAATCTAAATTATGTGTGTCCTATGGATTTGAAGCTAAACCTTCTACTTCGCATTTATTTGAAGCTAAACCTTCTATATTCTATTGATTTGAAGCTAAACCATCTACCTCTTATTGATTTGAAGCTAAACCTTCTACATCGCATTGATTTGAAGATAAATCGTGAGTTTCGCATGGATTTGAAGCTAAATCGTTAGTTTCGCATGCAGTTGTAGCTAAATAATGTATATCACAAGTATTCGTAGCCAAACCATTTGTTTTGCATGGATTTGAAGCTACTCCTTCTACTTCGCATTTATTTGAAGCTAACTCATGTGTTTCGCATGGATTTGAAGCTGAACCTACTACATCGCATTGATTTGAAGCTAAATCATGTGTCTCGCATGGAATTGAAACAACCTCGTTTGTTCCTGCAGCTTTTGAAGCTATATCACGTATATCGCAAGTATTTGAAGCTAAATCATATGTGTCGCATGGATCTGTAGCTGAACCTACTACATCGCATTGATTTGAAGCTAAATCTTGTGTATCGCATGGATTTGAAGCTAAACCTTCTACATCGCATTGATTTGAAGCTAAATCATGTGAATCGCATGGATTTGAAGCTAACTCGTTCGTTTCGCATGCAGTTGTAGCTAAATGATGTATATCACAAGTATTTGTAGCTAACCATTTGTTTCGCATGCATTTGAAGCTACGCCTTCTACTTCGCATTGATTTGAAGCTACATCATGTGTCTCGCATGGAATTGAAGCTACCTCGTTTGTTCCTACAGCTTTTCAAGCTATATCACTTATATCGCAAGTAATTGAAGCTAAATCATATGTGTCGCATGGATTTGGAGCCAAACCTTCTACATCGCATTGATTTGAAGCTAAATCTTGTGTATCGCATGGATTTGAAGCTAAACCTTCTACATCGCATTGATTTGAAGCTAAACCTACTACATTCTATTGATTTGAAGCTAAACCTGCTACCTCTTATTGTTTTGAAGCTAAACCTTCTACATCGCATTGATTTGAAGCTAAATCATGTGTTTCGCATGCAGTTGAAGCTAAATCGTGTCTTTCACAAGTATTTGAAGATGAACCATTTGAATTGTATTGATTTGAACCCGAGCCTTCTACTTCGCACTGATTTGCAGCTAAATAATGTGTTTCTCATGGATTTGAAGCTAAACCTTCTACATTGAATTGATTTGCAGCTGAGTCATGTGTTTCGCATGGATTTGAAGCTAACTCGATCGTTTCGCCTGTATTCGAAGCTATATCACATATATCGCAAGTATTTGAAGCTAAATCATGTGTTACGCTTGAATTTGAAGCTAAACCTTCTACATCGCATTGATTTGAAGCTAAATCATGTGTCTCGCATGGAATTGAAACTACCTCGTTTGTTCCTACAGCTTTTGAAGCTATATCCCTTATATCGCAAGTATTTGAAGCTAAATCATATGTGTCGCATGGATTTGAAGCTGAACCTACTACATCGCATTGATTTGAAGCTAAATCTTGTGTATCGCATGGATTTGAAGCTTAACCATCTACATCGCATTGATTTGAAGCTAAAGCATGTATATAGCATGGATTTGAAACTAACTTGTTTGTTTCGCATGCAGTTGTAGCTAAATAATGTATATCACAAGCATTTGTAGCTAAACCATTTGTTTTGAATGGATTTGAAGCTAAGCCTTCTACTTCGCATTCATTTGAAGCTAAATCATTTGTTACGCATGGATTTGCAATCTAAGCATTGTACTTCGAATTGATTTGAAGCTAAATCATGTGTTTCGTATGGATTTGAAGCTGAACCTTCTACATCGCATTGATTTGAAGCTAAATCATGTGTCTCGCATGGAATTGAAGCTAGCTCGTTTGTTCCTACAGCTTTTGAAGCTATATCACTTATATCGCAAGTATTTGAAGCTTAATCATATGTGTCGCATGGATTTGAAGCTAAACCTTCTACATCGCATTGATTTGAAGCTAAATCTTGTGTATCGCATGGATTTGAAGCTAAACCTTCTACATCGCATTGATTTGAATCTTTAGTCATGTATACAGCATGGATTTGATGCTATCTCATTTGTTTCGCATGCAGTTGTATCTAAATAATGTATATCACAAGTATTGGTAGCTAAAACATTTGTTTTGCATGGATTTGAAGCTAAACCTTCTACATCGCATTGCTTTGAAGCTAAATCATGTGTTTTGCATGCAGTTGAAGCTAAATCATGACTTTCACAAGTATTTGAAGATGAACCATTTGAATCGCATTGATTTGAACCCGACCCGTCTACTTCGCACTGATTTGCAGCTAAATAATGTGTTTCGCATGGATTTGAAGCTAAACCTTCTACATCGCATTGATTTGCAGCTGAATCATGTGTTTCGCATGGATTTGAAGCTAACTCGTTCGTTTCGCCTGTATTTGAAGCTATATCACTTATATCGCAAGTATTTGAAGCTAAATCATGTGTTACGCTTGGATTTGAAGCTAAACCTTCTACATCGTATTGATTTGAAGCTAAATCATGTCTTTCGATTGGATTTGAAGCTAACTCGTTTGTTTCGCATGCAGTTGAAGCTAAATCATGTATATCACAAGTATTTCAAGCTAAACCATTTGTTTCGCATGGATTTGAATGTTAATCTACTTCCCATTGATTTGAAGTTAAATCATGTGTTACGCTTGGATTTAAAGCTCACTCGTGTGTTTCGCCTGCATTTGAAGCTATATCACTTGTATCACATGTATATGAAGCTAAATAATTTGTGACGCATGGATTTGATGCTAAGCCTTCTTCTTCGCATTGATTTGAAGTTCAATCACGTGTTTCCCTTGAGTGTGAAGCTAACTCGCTTGTTTCTAATGCAGCTAAAGCAAAATCATGTATATCACAAGTATTTGAAGATAAACCATTTGTTTCGCATGTATTTGAACCTAAATCTTCTACTTCGCATTGATTTGAACTTAAATAATGTGTTACGCTTGGATTTAAAGCTCACTCCTTTGTTTCGCCTGCATTTGAAGCTATATCACTTATATCGCAAGTATAAGAAGCTAAATAATTTGTGTCGCATGGATTTGATGCTAAGCCTTCTACTTCGCATTGATTTGAAGTTAAATCATGTGCTACGCTTGGATTTGAAGATCACTCGTTTCTTTCGCCTGCATTTGAAACTATATCGCTTATATCGCAAGTATATGAAGCTAAATAATTTGTGTCGCATGGATTTGATGCCAAGCCTTCTATTTCGCATTGATTTGAAGCTAAATCATGTGTTTCGCTTGGATTTGAAGCTAACTCGTTTGTTTCGCATGCAGTTGAATCTACATCGTGTATATCACAAGTATTTGAAGCTAAACCATTTGTTTCGCATGGATTTGAAGGTAAATCTTCTACTTCCCATTGATTTGAAGTTAAATCATGTGTTACCCTTGGATTTAAAGCTCACTCGTTTGTTTCGCCTGCATTTGAAGCTATATCACTTATATCGCAAGTATAAGAAACTAAATAATTTGTGTTGCATGGATTTGATGCTAAGACTTCTACTTCACATTGATTTGAAGTTAAATCATGTGTTTCCCATGGGTGTGAAGCTAAATCGTTTGTTTCGCATGCAGCTGAAGCAAAATCATGTATATAAAAAGTATTTGAAGCTGAACCATTAAATTCGCATGGATTTGGAGCTAAGCCTTCTACTTCGAATTGATTTGGAGCTGAATCATGTGTTTCACATGGATATGAAGCTAACTCGTTTGTTTCGCATGCAGGTGAAGATAAATCATGTATATCACAAGTATTTGATGCTAAACCATTTGTTTCGCATTGATTTGGAGGTAAGCACTCTAGTTCGCATTGATTTGAAATTAAATGATGTGATTCCTTTGAATTTGTAGCTAACTCGTTTGTTTCACTTGCAGTTGAAGCTAAATCATGTGTATCACAAATATTTGAAGCTAAACCATTTATTTCGCATGGATTTGAAGGTAAATCTTCTACTTCCCATTGATTTGAAGTTAAATCATGTGTTACGCTTGGATTTAAAGCTCACTCGTTTGTTTCGCCTGCATTTGAAGCTATATCACTTATATCGCAAGTATATGAAGCTAAATAATTTGTGTCGCACGGATTTTATGCTAAGCCTTCTATTTCGCATTGATTTGAAGCTAAATAATGTGTTTCGCTTGGATTTGAAGCTAACTCGTTTGTTTCGCGTGCAGTTGAAGCTAAATCATGTATATCACAAATATTTGAAGCTAAACCAATTGTTTCGCATGGATTTGAAGGTAATTCTACTACTTCCCATTGATTTGAAGTTAAATCATGTGTTACGCTTTGATTTGAAGATCACTCGTTTGTTTCGCCTGCATTTGAAGCTATATCACTTATATCGCAAGTATATGAAGCTAAATAATTTGTGTCGCATGGATTTGATGCCAAGCCTTCTATTCCGCATTGATTTGAAGCTAAATCATGTGTTTCGTATGGATTTGAAGCTAAACCTTCTACATCGCATTGATTTGAAGCTAAACCTTCTACATTCTATTGATTTGAAGCTAAACCTTCTACATCGCATTGATTTGAAGCTAAACCTTCTACATTCTATTGATTTGAAGCTAAACCTTCTACCTCTTATTATTTTGAATCTCAACCTTCTACATCGCAATGATTTGCAGCTAAATCATGTTTTTCGCATGGATTTGAAGCTAACTCGTTCGTTTCGCCTGCAGTTGAATCTACATCACTTATATCGCTAGTATTTGAAGCTAAATCATGTGTATGGCGTGGATTTTGAAGCTAACTCGTTTGATTAGTCTTCATGTGAAGCTATATCACTTACACCCCAAGTGTTTGAAGCTATATCATTTATTTCGCATGGATTTGAAGCTAAACCTTCTTCATCGCATTGATTTGCAGCTAAATCATGTGTCTCGCATGGAATTGAAGCTACCTCGTTTGTTCCTACAGATTTTGAAGCTATATCACTTATATCGCATGGATTTGAAGCTGAAGCTACTACATCGCATTGACTTGAAGCTAAATCTTGTGTATCGCATGGATTTGAAGCAAACCATCTACATCGCTTTGATGTGAATCTTAATCATGTGTTTCGCATGGATTTGATGCTGAGCCTTCTACTTCGCATTCATTTGAAGCTAAATCATTTGTTTCGCTTGGAATTGAATCTAATCCATGTCCTTCGAATTGATTTCAAGCTAAATCATGTGTTTCGCATGGATTTGAAGCTAACTCGTTTGTTCCTCCTGCTTTTGAAGCTATATCACTTATATCGCATGGATTTGAAGCTGAACCTACTACATCGCATTGATTTGAAGCTAAATCTTGTGTATCGCATGGATTTGAAGCTAAACCTTCTACATCGCTTTGATTTGAAGATAAACCTTCTATATTCTATTGATTTGAAGCTAAACCTTCTACCTCTTATTGATTTGAAGCTAAACCTTCGACATCGCATTGATTTGAAGATAAATCGTGTGTTTCGCATGGATTTGAAGCTAACTCGTTTGTTCCTCCTGCTTTTGAAGCTAGATCACTTATATCGCATGGTTTTGAAGCTGAACCTACTACATCGCATTGATTTGAAGCTAAATCTTGTGTTTCGCATGGATTTGAATCTAAGCCTTGTCCTTCGAATTGATTTGAAGCTAAATCATGTGTTTCGTATGGCTTTGAAGCTAAACCTTCTACATCGCATTGACTTGAAGCTAAACCTTCTATATTCTATTGATTTGAAGCTAAACTATCTACCTCTTATTGATTTGAAGCTAAACCTTCTACATCGCATTGATTTGAAGATAAATCGTGTGTTTCGCATGGATTTGAAGCTAACTCGTTAGTTTCGCATGCAGTTGTAGCTAAATAATGTACATCACAAGTATTGTAGCTGAACAACTTGTTTCGCATGGATTTGAATCTAAGCCTTGTCCTTCGAATTGATTTGTAGCTAAATCATGTGTTTCGTATGGATTTGAAGTTAAACCTTCTACATCGCATTGACTTGAAGCTAAACCTTCTACATACTATTGATTTGAAGCTAAACCTTCTACCTCTTATTGTTTTGAAGCTAAACCTTCTACATCACATTGATTTGCAGCTAAATCATTTGTTTCGCATGGATTTGAAGCTAAACCTTCTTCATCGCATTGATTTGAAGCTAAATCATGTGTATCGCATGGATTTGAAGCTAACTCGTTCGTTTCGCCTGCAGTTGAACCTACATCACTTATATCGCAAGTATTTGTAGCTAAATCATGTGTATCGCGTGGATTTTGAAGCTAACTCGTTTGATTAGTCTGCATTTGAAGCTATATCACTTATACCCCAAGTGTTTGAAGCTAAATCATTTGTTTCGCGTGGATTTGAAGTTAAACCTTCTACATCGCATTGATTAGAAGCTAAATCATGTGGTCTCGCATGGATTTGAAGCTAACTCGTTCGTTTCGCCTCCATTTGAAACTATGTCACTTATATCGCAAGTATTTGAAGCTTAATCATATGTGCCGCATGGATTTGAAGCTGAACCTACTACATCGCATTGATTTGAAGCTAAATCTTGTATATCGCATGGATTTGAAGCTAAACCTTCTACATCCCATTGATTTGAAGCTAAATCATTTGTTTTGCATGGATTTGAATCTAAGCCTTGTCCTTCGAATTGATTTGAAGCTAAATCATGTGTTTCGTATGGATTTGAAGCTAAACCTTCTACATCGCATTGATTTGAAGCTAAACCTTCTACATTCTATTGATTTGAAGCTAAACCATCTACATCGCATTGATTTGAAGCTAAACCTTCTACATTCTACTGATTTGAAGCTAAACCTTCTACCTCTTATTGTTTTGAAGCTCAACCTTCTACATCGCAATGATTTGCAGCTAAATCATGTTTTTCGCATGGATTTGAAGCTAACTCGTTCGTTCCGCCTGCAGTTGAATCTACATCACTTATATCGCTAGTATTTGAAGCTAAATCATGTGTATGGCGTGGATTTTGAAGCTAACTCGTTTGATTAGTCTTCATGTGAAGCTATATCACTTACACCCCAAGTGTTTGAAGCTATATCATTTGTTTGGCATGGATTTGAAGCTAAACCTTCTTCATCGCATTGATTTGCAGCTGAATCATGTCTTTCGCATGGATTTGAAGCTAACTCGTTCGTTTCGCCTGTATTCGAAGCTAAATCACATATATCGCAAGTATTTGAAGCTAAATCATGTGTTACGCTTGGATTTGAAGCTAAACCTTCTACATCGCATTGATTTGAAGCTAAATCATGTATATAGCATGGATTTGAAGGTAACTCGTTTGTTCCTACAGCTTTTAAATCTATATCACTTATATCGCAAGTATTTGAAGCTAAATCATGTGTGTCGCATGGATTTGAAGCTGAACCTACTACATCGCATTGATGTGAAGCTAAATCTTGTGTATCGCATGGATTTGAAGCTAAACCTTCTACATCGCATTGATTTGAAGCTAAATCATGTGAATCGCATGGATTTGAAGCTAACTCGTTCGTTTCGCATGCAGTTGTAGCTAAATGATGTATATCACAAGTATTTGTAGCTAAACCATTTGTTTTGCATGGATTTGAAGCCAAGCCTTCTACTTCCCATTCATTTGAAGC
Organism: Megalopta genalis; assembly: GCF_051020955.1. Lineage (NCBI taxonomy): Eukaryota > Metazoa > Arthropoda > Insecta > Hymenoptera > Halictidae > Megalopta > Megalopta genalis. The sequence goes on along the minus strand of NW_027477001.1, from coordinate 8,075 downwards.
TAAATCATTTGTTTCGTATGGATTTGAAGCTAAACCTTCTACATCGCATTGATTTGAAGGTAAACCTACTATATTCTATTGATTTGAAGCTAAACCTTCTACCTCTTATTGATATGAAGCTAAACCTTCTACATCGCATGGATTTGAAGCTAAGCCTTCTACTTCGCATTCATTTGACGCTAACTCGTTAGTTTCGCATGCAGTTGTAGCTAAATAATGTATATCACAAGTATTTGTAGCTAAACCATTTGTTTCGCATGGATTTGAAGCTACGCCTTCTACTTCGCATTGATTTGAAGCTAAATCATTTGTTTCGCATGGAATTGAAGCTTCCTCGTTTGTTCCTGCAGCTTTTGAAGCTAAATCACTTCTATCGCAAGTATTTGAAGCAAAATCATATGTGTCGCATGGATTTGAAGCTGAACCTACTACATCGCATTGATTTGAACCTAAATCTTGTGTATCGCATGGATTTGAAGCTAAACCTTCTACATCGCATTCATTTGAAGCTACACCATTTGATTCGCATGGATTTGAAGATAAGCCTTCTACTTCGCATTAATTGGAAGATAAATCACGTGTTTTGCATGGATTTGAAGCTAAACCTTCTACATCGCATTGATTTGAAGCTAAATCATGTGTCTCGCATGGAATTGAAACTACCTCGTTTGTTCCTACAGCTTTTGAAGCTATATCCCTTATATCGCAAGTATTTGAAGCTAAATCATATGTGTCGCATGGATTTGAAGCTGAACCTACTACATCGCATTGATTTGAAGCTAAATCTTGTGTATCGCATGGATTTGAAGCTTAACTTTCTACATCGCATTGATTTGAAGCTAAAGCATGTATATAGCATGGATTTGAAGCTAACTCGTTTGTTTCGCATGCAGTTGTAGCTAAATAATGTATATCACAAGCATTTGTAGCTAAACCATTTGTTTTGCATGGATTTGAAGCCAATCCTTCTACTTCGCATTCTTTTGACGCTAAATCATTTGTTTCGCATGGATTTGAATCTAAGCCTTGTCCTTCGAATTGATTTGAATCTAAATTATGTGTGTCCTATGGATTTGAAGCTAAACCTTCTACTTCGCATTTATTTGAAGCTAAACCTTCTATATTCTATTGATTTGAAGCTAAACCATCTACCTCTTATTGATTTGAAGCTAAACCTTCTACATCGCATTGATTTGAAGATAAATCGTGAGTTTCGCATGGATTTGAAGCTAAATCGTTAGTTTCGCATGCAGTTGTAGCTAAATAATGTATATCACAAGTATTCGTAGCCAAACCATTTGTTTTGCATGGATTTGAAGCTACTCCTTCTACTTCGCATTTATTTGAAGCTAACTCATGTGTTTCGCATGGATTTGAAGCTGAACCTACTACATCGCATTGATTTGAAGCTAAATCATGTGTCTCGCATGGAATTGAAACAACCTCGTTTGTTCCTGCAGCTTTTGAAGCTATATCACGTATATCGCAAGTATTTGAAGCTAAATCATATGTGTCGCATGGATCTGTAGCTGAACCTACTACATCGCATTGATTTGAAGCTAAATCTTGTGTATCGCATGGATTTGAAGCTAAACCTTCTACATCGCATTGATTTGAAGCTAAATCATGTGAATCGCATGGATTTGAAGCTAACTCGTTCGTTTCGCATGCAGTTGTAGCTAAATGATGTATATCACAAGTATTTGTAGCTAAACCATTTGTTTCGCATGCATTTGAAGCTACGCCTTCTACTTCGCATTGATTTGAAGCTACATCATGTGTCTCGCATGGAATTGAAGCTACCTCGTTTGTTCCTACAGCTTTCAAGCTATATCACTTATATCGCAAGTAATTGAAGCTAAATCATATGTGTCGCATGGATTTGGAGCCAAACCTTCTACATCGCATTGATTTGAAGCTAAATCTTGTGTATCGCATAGATTTGAAGCTAAACCTTCTACATCGCATTGATTTGAAGCTAAACCTACTACATTCTATTGATTTGAAGCTAAACCTGCTACCTCTTATTGTTTTGAAGCTAAACCTTCTACATCGCATTGATTTGAAGCTAAATCATGTGTTTCGCATGCAGTTGAAGCTAAATCGTGTCTTTCACAAGTATTTGAAGATGAACCATTTGAATTGTATTGATTTGAACCCGAGCCTTCTACTTCGCACTGATTTGCAGCTAAATAATGTGTTTCTCATGGATTTGAAGCTAAACCTTCTACATTGAATTGATTTGCAGCTGAGTCATGTGTTTCGCATGGAATTGAAGCTAACTCGATCGTTTCGCCTGTATTCGAAGCTATATCACATATATCGCAAGTATTTGAAGCTAAATCATGTGTTACGCTTGAATTTGAAGCTAAACCTTCTACATCGCATTGATTTGAAGCTAAATCATGTGTCTCGCATGGAATTGAAACTACCTCGTTTGTTCCTACAGCTTTTGAAGCTATATCCCTTATATCGCAAGTATTTGAAGCTAAATCATATGTGTCGCATGGATTTGAAGCTGAACCTACTACATCGCATTGATTTGAAGCTAAATCTTGTGTATCGCATGGATTTGAAGCTTAACCATCTACATCGCATTGATTTGAAGCTAAAGCATGTATATAGCATGGATTTGAAACTAACTTGTTTGTTTCGCATGCAGTTGTAGCTAAATAATGTATATCACAAGCATTTGTAGCTAAACCATTTGTTTTGAATGGATTTGAAGCTAAGCCTTCTACTTCGCATTCATTTGAAGCTAAATCATTTGTTACGCATGGATTTGAATCTAAGCATTGTACTTCGAATTGATTTGAAGCTAAATCATGTGTTTCGTATGGATTTGAAGCTGAACCTTCTACATCGCATTGATTTGAAGCTAAATCATGTGTCTCGCATGGAATTGAAGCTAGCTCGTTTGTTCCTACAGCTTTTGAAGCTATATCACTTATATCGCAAGTATTTGAAGCTTAATCATATGTGTCGCATGGATTTGAAGCTAAACCTTCTACATCGCATTGATTTGAAGCTAAATCTTGTGTATCGCATGGATTTGAAGCGAAACCTTCTACATCGCATTGATTTGAAGCTAAATCATGTGTATCGCATGGATTTGAAGTTAACTCGTTTGTTTCGCATGCAGTTGTAGCTATATAATGTTTATCACAAGTATTTGTAGTTAAACCAATTGTTATGCATGGATTTGAAGCCAAACCTTCTTCTTCGCATTCATTTGAAGCTAAATCATTTGTTTCGCATGGATTTGAATCTAAGCATTGTACTTCGAATTGATTTGAAGCTAAATCATGTGTTTCGTATGGATTTGAAGCTAAACCTTCTACATCGCATTGATTTGAAGCTAAATCATGTGAATCGCATGGATTTGAAGCTAACTCGTTCGTTTCGCATGCAGTTGTAGCTAAATGATGTATATCACAAGTATTTGTAGCTAAACCATTTGTTTCGCATGGATTTGAAGCTACGCCTTCTACTTCGCATTGATTTGAAGCTACATCATGTGTCTCGCATGGAATTGAAGCTACCTCGTTTGTTCCTACAGCTTTTCAAGCTATATCACTTATATCGCAAGTAATTGAAGCTAAATCATATGTGTCGCATGGATTTGGAGCCAAACCTTCTACATCGCATTGATTTGAAGCTAAATCTTGTGTATCGCATGGATTTGAAGCTAAACCTTCTACATCGCATTGATTTGAAGCTAAACCTACTACATTCTATTGATTTGAAGCTAAACCTTCTACCTCTTATTGTTTTGAAGCTAAACCTTCTACATCGCATTGATTTGCAGCTAAATCATGTGTTTCGCATGGATTTGAAGCTAACTTGTTCGTTTCGCCTGCAGTTGAATCTTCATCACTTATATCGCTAGTATTTGAAGCTAAATCATGTGTATCGCGTGGATTTTGAAGCTAACTCGTTTGATTAGTCTTCATTTGAAGCTATATCACTTACACCCCAAGTGTTTGAAGCTATATCATTTGTTTCGCATGGATTTGAAGCTAAACCTTCTTCATCGCATTGATTTGCAGCTAAATCATGTGTTTCGCATGGATTAGAAGCTAACTCGTTCGTTGCGCATGCAGTTAAATCTAAATAACGTATATCACAAGTATTTGAAGCTACACCATTTGATTCGCATGGATTTGAAGATAAGCCTTCTACTTCGCATTAATTGGAAGATAAATCACGTGTTTTGCATGGATTTGAAGCTAAACCTTCTACATCGCATTGATTTGAAGCTAAATCATGTGTTTCGCATGCAGTTGAAGCTAAATCGTGTCTTTCACAAGTATTTGAAGATGAACCATTTGAATTGTATTGATTTGAACCCGAGCCTTCTACTTCGCACTGATTTGCAGCTAAATAATGTGTTTCTCATGGATTTGAAGCTAAACCTTCTACATTGAATTGATTTGCAGCTGAGTTATGTGTTTCGCATGGATTTGAAGCTAACTCGATCGTTTCGCCTGTATTCGAAGCTATATCACATATATCGCAAGTATTTGAAGCTAAATCATGTGTTACGCTTGAATTTGAAGCTGAACCTTCTACATCGCATTGATTTGAAGCTAAATCATGTGTCTCGCATGGAATTGAAACTACCTCGTTTGTTCCTACAGCTTTTGAAGCTATATCACTTATATCGCAAGTATTTGAAGCTAAATCATATGTGTCGCATGGATTTGAAGCTGAACCTACTACATCGCATTGATTTGAAGCTAAATCTTGTGTATCGCATGGATTTGAAGCTAAACCTTCTACATCGCATTGATTTGAAGCTAAATCATTTGTTTCGCATGGATTTGAATCTAAGCCTTGTCCTTCGAATTGATTTGAAGCTAAATCATGTGTTTCGTATGGATTTGAAGCTAAACCTTCTACATCGCATTGATTTGCAGTTAAATCATGTGTTTCGCGTGGATTTTGAAGCTAACTCGTTTGATTAGTCTTCATTTGAAGCTATATCACTTACACCCCAAGTGTTTGAAGCTAAATCATATGTGTCGCATGGATTTGAAGCTGAACCTACTACATCGCATTGATTTGAAGCTAAATATTGTGTATCGCATGGATTTGAAGCTAAACCATCTACATCGCATTGATTTGAAGCTAAATCGTGTGAATCGCATAGATTTGAAGCTAAATCATGTGAATCGCATGGATTGAAGCTAACTCGTTCGTTTCGCATGCAGTTGTAGCTAAATGATGTATATCACAAGTATTTGTAGCTAAACCATATGTGTCGCATGGATTTGAAGCCAAACCTTCTACATCGCATTGATTTGAAGCTAAATCTTGTGTATCGCATGTATTTGAAGCTAAACCTTCTATATCACATTGATTTGCAGCTAAATCATGTGTTTCGCATGGATTTGAAGCTAACTCGTTCGTTTAGCCTCCAGTTGTAGCAAAATAATGTATATCACAAGTATTCGTAGCCAAACCATTTGTTTTGCATGGATTTGAAGCTACTCCTTCTACTTCGCATTTATTTGAAGCTAAATCATGTGTTTCGCATGGATTTGAAGCTGAACCTACTACATCACATTGATTTGAAGCTAAATCTTGTGTATCGCATGGATTTGAAGCTAAACCTTCTACATCGCATTGATTTGAAGCTAAAGCATGTATATAGCATGGATTTGAAGCTAACTTGTTTGTTTCGCATGCAGTTGTAGCTAAATAATGTATATCACAAGCATTTGTAGCTAAACCATTTGTTTTGCATGGATTTGAAGCTAAGCCTTCTACTTCGCATTCATTTGAAGCTAAATCATTTGTTACGCATGGATTTGAATCTAAGCATTGTACTTCGAATTGATTGAAGCTAAATCATGTGTTTCGTATGGATTTGAAGCTGAACCTTCTACATCGCATTGATTTGAAGCTAAATCATGTGTCTCGCATGGAATTGAAGCTAGCTCGTTTGTTCCTACAGCTTTTGAAGCTATATCACTTATATCGCAAGTATTTGAAGCTTAATCATATGTGTCGCATGGATTTGAAGCTAAACCTTCTACATCGCATTGATTTGAAGCTAAATCTTGTGTATCGCATGGATTTGAAGCGAAACCTTCTACATCGCATTGATTTGAAGCTAAATCATGTGTATCGCATGGATTTGAAGTTAACTCGTTTGTTTCGCATGCAGTTGTAGCTATATAATGTTTATCACAAGTATTTGTAGTTAAACCAATTGTTTTGCATGGATTTGAAGCCAAGCCTTCTTCTTCGCATTCATTTGAAGCTAAATCATTTGTTTCGCATGGATTTGAATCTAAGCATTGTACTTCGAATTGATTTGAAACTAAACCATGTGTTTCGTATGGATTTGAAGCTGTACCTTCTACATCGCATAGGTTTGAAGCTAAATCATGTGTGTCGCATGGAATTGAAACTACCTCGTTTGTTCCTACAGCTTTTGAAGCTATATCCCTTATATCGCAAGTATTTGAAGCTAAATCATATGTGTCGCATGGATTTGAAGCTGAACCTACTACATCGCATTGATTTGAAGCTAAATCTTGTGTATCGCATGGATTTGAAGCTTAACTTTCTACATCGCATTGATTTGAAGCTAAAGCATGTATATAGCATGGATTTGAAGCTAACTCGTTTGTTTCGCAAGCAGTTGTAGCTAAATAATATATATCACAAGCATTTGTAGCTAAACCATTTGTTTTGCATGGATTTGAAGCCAAGCCTTCTACTTCGCATTGATTTGAAGCTAAATCATTTGTTTCGCATGGTTTTGAATCTAAACCTTCTACCTCTTATTGTTTTGAAGCTAAACCTTCTACATCGCATTGATTTGCAGCTAAATCATGTGTTTCGCATGGATTTGAAGCTAACTCGTTCGTTTCGCCTGCAGTTGAATCTTCATCACTTATATCGCTAGTATTTGAAGCTAAATCATGTGTATCGCGTGGATTTTGAAGCTAACTCGTTTGATTAGTCTTCATGTGAAGCTATATCACTTACACCCCAAGTGTTTGAAGCTATATCATTTGTTTCGCATGGATTTGAAGCTAAACCTTCTTCATCGCATTGATTTGCAGCTGAATCATGTCTTTCGCATGGATTTGAAGCTAACTCGATCGTTTCGCTGTATTCGAAGCTAAATCACATATATCGCAAGTATTTGAAGCTAAATCATGTGTTACGCTTGGATTTGAAGCTAAACCTTCTACATCGCATTGATTTGAAGCTAAATCATGTATATAGCATGGATTTGAAGGTAACTCGTTTGTTCCTACAGCTTTTAAATCTATATCACTTATATCGCAAGTATTTGAAGCTAAATCATGTGTGTCGCATGGATTTGAAGCTGAACCTACTACATCGCATTGATGTGAAGCTAAATCTTGTGTATCGCATGGATTTGAAGCTAAACCTTCTACATCGCATTGATTTGAAGCTAAATCATGTGAATCGCATGGATTTGAAGCTAACTCGTTCGTTTCGCATGCAGTTGTAGCTAAATGATGTATATCACAAGTATTTGTAGCTAAACCATTTGTTTTGCATGGATTTGAAGCCAAGCCTTCTACTTCCCATTCATTTGAAGCTAAATCATTTGTTTCGTATGGATTTGAAGCTAAACCTTCTACATCGCATTGATTTGAAGGTAAACCTACTATATTCTATTGATTTGAAGCTAAACCTTCTACCTCTTATTGATATGAAGCTAAACCTTCTACATCGCATGGATTTGAAGCTAAGCCTTCTACTTCGCATTCATTTGACGCTAACTCGTTAGTTTCGCATGCAGTTGTAGCTAAATAATGTATATCACAAGTATTTGTAGCTAAACCATTTGTTTCGCATGGATTTGAAGCTACGCCTTCTACTTCGCATTGATTTGAAGCTAAATCATTTGTTTCGCATGGAATTGAAGCTTCCTCGTTTGTTCCTGCAGCTTTTGAAGCTAAATCACTTCTATCGCAAGTATTTGAAGCAAAATCATATGTGTCGCATGGATTTGAAGCTGAACCTACTACATCGCATTGATTTGAACCTAAATCTTGTGTACCGCATGGATTTGAAGCTAAACC